>NW_026870402.1:900000-1001212 GCF_963576545.1 Limanda limanda
TTCTGACACTGGAGCTGATATGTGATGAAAAAGTCAAAATGTTAACCATTGCTTCCAAAAAAGGCTTATCTCCCCGTTTCCAGCTGTTTAGTGACATTTGGGATGATGTGTGATGAAAAATTCGAGAATTTAACCATTTCTTCCAAAAAAAGGCATATCTCCCTGTTTCCAGCGCTTTTCTGACACTGGAGCTGATATGTGATGAAAAAGTCAAAATGTTAACCATTGCTTCCAAAAAAGGCTTATCTCCCCGTTTCCAGCTGTTTATTGACATTTGGGATGATGTGTGATGAAAAATTCAAGAATTTAACCATTTCTTCCAAAAAAGGCTTATCTCCCTGTTTCCAGCGCTTTTCTGACACTTGGGCTGATATGTGATGAAAAAGTCAAAATGTTAACCATTGGTTCCAAAAAAGGCTTATCTCCCCGTTTCCAGCTGTTTAGTGACATTTGGGATGATGTGTGATGAAAAATTCAAGAATTTAACCATTTCTTCCAAAAAAAAGGCATATCTCCCTGTTTCCAGCGCTTTTCTGACACTGGAGCTGATATGTGATGAAAAAATCAAAATGTTAACCATTGCTTCCAAAAGAGGCTTATCTCCCCGTTCCAGCTGTTTAGTGACATTTGGGATGATGTGTAATGAAAAATTCAAGAATTTAACCATTTCTTCCAAAAAAGGCTTATCTCCCTGTTTCCAGCGCTTTTCTGACCCTAGAGCTGATATGTGATGAAAAAGTCAAAATGTTAACCATTGCTTCCAAAAAAGGCGTATCTCCCCGTATCCAGCTGTTTAGTGACATTTGGGATGATGTGTGATGAAAAATTCAAGAATTGAACCATTTCTTCCAAAAAGGCTTATCTCCCTGTTTCCAGCGCTTTTCTGACACTTGGGCTGATATGTGATGAAAAAGTAAGAAATGTTAACCATTGCTTCCAAAAAAGGCATATCTCCCCGTTTCCAGCTGTTTAGTGACATTTGGGATGATGTGTAATGAAAAATTCAAGAATTTAACCATTTCTTCCAAAAAAGGCTTATCTCCCTGTTTCCAGCGCTTTTCTGACACTTGGGCTGACATTTGATGAAAAAGTCAAAATGTTAACCATTGCTTCCAAAAAAGGCTTATCTCCCCGTGTCCAGCTGTTTATTGACATTTGGGATGATGTGTGATGAAAAATTCAAGAATTTAACCATTTCTTCCAAAAAAGTCTTATCTCCCTGTTTCCAGCGCTTTTCTGACACTTGGGCTGATATGTGATGAAAAAGTCAAAATGTTAACCATTGCTTCCAAAAAAGGCTTATCTCCCCGTTTCCAGCTGTTTATTGACATTTGGGATGATGTGTGATGAAAAATTCAAGAATTTAACCATCTCTTCCAAAAAAGGCTTATCTCCCTGTTTCCAGCGCTTTTCTGACACTTGGGCTGATATGTGATGAAAAAGTCAGAAATGTTAACCATTGCTTCCAAAAAAGGCTTATCTCCCCGTTTCCAGCTGTTTATTGACATTTGGGATGATGTGTAATGAAAAATTCAAGAATTTAACCATTTCTTCAAAAAAAGGCTTATCTCCCTGTTTCCAGCGCTTTTCTGACACTTGGGCTGATATGTGATGAAAAAGTCAAAATGTTAACCATTGGTTCCAAAAAAGGCTTATCTCCCCGTTTCCAGCTGTTTAGTGACATTTGGGATGATGTGTGATGAAAAATTCAAGAATTTAACCATTTCTTCCAAAAAAAAGGCATATCTCCCTGTTTCCAGTGCTTTTCTGACACTGGAGCTGATATGTGATGAAAAAGTCAAGAATTTAACCATTTCTTCCAAAAAAGGCTTATCTCCCTGTTTCCAGCGCTTTTCTGACACTTGGGCTGATTTGTGATTAAAAAGTCAGAAATGTTAACCATTGCTTCCAAAAAAGGCGTATCTCCCCGTTTCCAGCTGTTTAGTGACATTTGGGATGATGTGTGATGAAAAATTCGAGAATTTAACCATTTCTTCCAAAATAAGGCATATCTCCCTGTTTCCAGCGCTTTTCTGACACTGGAGCTGATATGTGATGAAAAAGTCAAAATGTTAACCATTGGTTCTAAAAAAGGCTTATATCCCCGTTTCCAGCTGTTTAGTGACATTTGGGATGATGTGTGATGAAGAAATTCAAGAATTTAACCATTTCTTCCAAAAAAAGGCATATCTCCCTGTTTCCAGCGCTTTTCTGACCCTAGAGCTGATATGTGATGAAAAAGTTAAAATGTTAACCATTGCTTCCAAAAAAGGCGTATCTCCCCGTATCCAGCTGTTTATTGACATTTGGGATGATGTGTGATGAAAAATTCAAGAATTTAACCATTTCTTCCAAAAAAGTCTTATCTCCCTGTTTCCAGCGCTTTTCTGACACTTGGGCTGATATGTGATGAAAAAGTCAAAATGTTAACCATTGCTTCCAAAAAAGGCTTATCTCCCCGTTTCCAGCTGTTTATTGACATTTGGGATGATGTGTGATGAAAAATTCAAGAATTTAACCATTTCTTCCAAAAAAGGCATATCTCCCTGTTTCCAGCGCTTTTCTGACACTTGGACTGATATGTGATGAAAAGGTCAGAAATGTTAACCATTGCTTCCAAAAAAGGCTTATCTCCCCGTTTCCAGCTGTTTAGTGACATTTGGGATGATGTGTGATGAAAAATTCAAGAATTTAACCATTTCTTCCAAAAAAAGGCATGTCTCCCTGTTTCCAGCGCTTTTCTGACACTTGGGCTGATATGTGATGAAAAAGTCAAAATGTTAACCATTGCTTCCAAAAAAGGCTTATCTCCCCGTTTCCAGCTGTTTAGTGACATTTGGGATGATGTGTGATGAAAAATTCAAGAATTTAACCATTTCTTCCAAAAAAAAGGCATATCTCCCTGTTTCCAGCGCTTTTCTGACACTGGAGCTGATATGTGATGAAAAAATCAAAATGTTAACCATTGCTTCCAAAAGAGGCTTATCTCCCCGTTCCAGCTGTTTAGTGACATTTGGGATGATGTGTGATGAAAAATTCAAGAATTTAACCTTTTCTTCCAAAAAAAGGCAGATCTCCCTGTTTCCAGCGCTTTTCTGACACTGGAGCTGATATGTAATGAAAAAGTCAAGAATTTAACCATTTCTTCCAAAAAAGGCTTATCTCCCTGTTTCCAGCGCTTTTCTGACACTTGGGCTGATATGTGATGAAAAAGTCAAAATGTTAACCATTGCTTCCAAAAAAGGCTTATCTCCCCGTTTCCAGCTGTTTAGTGAAATTTGGGATGATGTGTGATGAAAAATTCAAGAATTTAACCATTTCTTCCAAAAAAGGCTTATCTCCCCGTTTCCAGCTGTTTATTGACATTTGGGATGATGTGTAATGAAAAATTCAAGAATTTAACCATTTCTTCCAAAAAAGGCTTATCTCCCTGTTTCCAGCGCTTTTCTGACACTTGGGCTGATATGTGATGAAAAAGTCAAAATGTTAACCATTGGTTCCAAAAAAGGCTTATCTCCCCGTTTCCAGCTGTTTAGTGACATTTGGGATGATGTGTGTTGAAAAATTCAAGAATTTAACCATTTCTTCCAAAAAAAGGCATATCTCCCTGTTTCCAGCGCTTTTCTGACACTGGAGCTGATATGTGATGAAAAAGTCAAAATGTTAACCATTGCTTCCAAAAGAGGCTTATCTCCCCGTTCCAGCTGTTTAGTGACATTTGGGATGATGTGTGATGAAAAATTCAAGAATTTAACCATTTCTTCCAAAAAACTGGCATATCTCCCTGTTTCCAGCGCTTTTCTGACACTGGAGCTGATATGTGATGAAAAAGTCAAGAATTTAACCATTTCTTCCAAAAAAGGCTTATCTCCCTGTTTCCAGCGCTTTTCTGACACTTGGGCTGATTTGTGATTAAAAAGTCAGAAATGTTAACCATTGCTTCCAAAAAAGGCGTATCTCCCCGTTTCCAGCTGTTTAGTGACATTTGGGATGATGTGTGATGAAAAATTCGAGAATTTAACCATTTCTTCCAAAATAAGGCATATCTCCCTGTTTCCAGCGCTTTTCTGACACTGGAGCTGATATGTGATGAAAAAGTCAAGAATTTAACCATTTCTTCCAAAAAAGGCTTATCTCCCTGTTTCCAGCGCTTTTCTGACACTTGGGCTGATATGTGATGAAAAAGTCAAAATGTTAACCATTGCTTCCAAAAAAGGCTTATCTCCCCGTTTCCAGCTGTTTAGTGACATTTGGGATGATGTGTGATGAAAAATTCGAGAATTTAACCATTTCTTCCAAAAAAAGGCATATCTCCCTGTTTCCAGCGCTTTTCTGACACTGGAGCTGATATGTGATGAAAAAATCAAAATGTTAACCATTGCTTCCAAAAGAGGCTTATCTCCCCGTTCCAGCTGTTTAGTGACATTTGGGATGATGTGTGATGAAAAATTCAAGAATTTAACCATTTCTTCCAAAAAAAAAGGCATATCTCCCTGTTTCCAGCGCTTTTCTGACACTGGAGCTGATATGTAATGAAAAAGTCAAGAATTTAACCATTTCTTCCAAAAAAGGCTTATCTCCCTGTTTCCAGCGCTTTTCTGACACTTGGGCTGATATGTGATGAAAAAGTCAAAATGTTAACCATTGCTTCCAAAAAAGGCTTATCTCCCCGTTTCCAGCTGTTTAGTGACATTTGGGATGATGTGTGATGAAAAATTCGAGAATTTAACCATTTCTTCCAAAAAAAGGCATATCTCCCTGTTTCCAGCGCTTTTCTGACACTGGAGCTGATATGTGATGAAAAAGTCAAAATGTTAACCATTGCTTCCAAAAAAGGCTTATCTCCCCGTTTCCAGCTGTTTATTGACATTTGGGATGATGTGTGATGAAAAATTCAAGAATTTAACCATTTCTTCCAAAAAAGGCTTATCTCCCTGTTTCCAGCGCTTTTCTGACACTTGGGCTGATATGTGATGAAAAAGTCAAAATGTTAACCATTGGTTCCAAAAAAGGCTTATCTCCCCGTTTCCAGCTGTTTAGTGACATTTGGGATGATGTGTGATGAAAAATTCAAGAATTTAACCATTTCTTCCAAAAAAAAGGCATATCTCCCTGTTTCCAGCGCTTTTCTGACACTGGAGCTGATATGTGATGAAAAAATCAAAATGTTAACCATTGCTTCCAAAAGAGGCTTATCTCCCCGTTCCAGCTGTTTAGTGACATTTGGGATGATGTGTAATGAAAAATTCAAGAATTTAACCATTTCTTCCAAAAAAGGCTTATCTCCCTGTTTCCAGCGCTTTTCTGACCCTAGAGCTGATATGTGATGAAAAAGTCAAAATGTTAACCATTGCTTCCAAAAAAGGCGTATCTCCCCGTATCCAGCTGTTGAGTGACATTTGGGATGATGTGTGATGAAAAATTCAAGAATTGAACCATTTCTTCCAAAAAGGCTTATCTCCCTGTTTCCAGCGCTTTTCTGACACTTGGGCTGATATGTGATGAAAAAGTAAGAAATGTTAACCATTGCTTCCAAAATAGGCGTATCTCCCCGTTTCCAGCTGTTTAGTGACATTTGGGATGATGTGTAATGAAAAATTCAAGAATTTAACCATTTTTTCCAAAAAAGGCTTATCTCCCTGTTTCCAGCGCTTTTCTGACACTTGGGCTGACATTTGATGAAAAAGTCAAAATGTTAACCATTGCTTCCAAAAAAGGCTTATCTCCCCGTGTCCAGCTGTTTATTGACATTTGGGATGATGTGTGATGAAAAATTCAAGAATTTAACCATTTCTTCCAAAAAAGTCTTATCTCCCTGTTTCCAGCGCTTTTCTGACACTTGGGCTGATATGTGATGAAAAAGTCAAAATGTTAACCATTGCTTCCAAAAAAGGCTTATCTCCCCGTTTCCAGCTGTTTATTGACATTTGGGATGATGTGTGATGAAAAATTCAAGAATTTAACCATCTCTTCAAAAAAAGGCTTATCTCCCTGTTTCCAGCGCTTTTCTGACACTAGGGCTGATATGTGATGAAAAAGTCAGAAATGTTAACCATTGCTTCCAAAAAAGGCTTATCTCCCCGTTTCCAGCTGTTTATTGACATTTGGGATGATGTGTAATGAAAAATTCAAGAATTTAACCATTTCTTCCAAAAAAGGCTTATCTCCCTGTTTCCAGCGCTTTTCTGACACTTGGGCTGATATGTGATGAAAAAGTCAAAATGTTAACCATTGGTTCCAAAAAAGGCTTATCTCCCCGTTTCCAGCTGTTTAGTGACATTTGGGATGATGTGTGATGAAAAATTCAAGAATTTAACCATTTCTTCCAAAAAAAAGGCATATCTCCCTGTTTCCAGCGCTTTTCTGACACTGGAGCTGATATGTGATGAAAAAGTCAAGAATTTAACCATTTCTTCCAAAAAAGGCTTATCTCCCTGTTTCCAGCGCTTTTCTGACACTTGGGCTGATTTGTGATTAAAAAGTCAGAAATGTTAACCATTGCTTCCAAAAAAGGCGTATCTCCCCGTTTCCAGCTGTTTAGTGACATTTGGGACGATGTGTGATGAAAAATTCGAGAATTTAACCATTTCTTCCAAAATAAGGCATATCTCCCTGTTTCCAGCGCTTTTCTGACACTGGAGCTGATATGTGATGAAAAAGTCAAAATGTTAACCATTGGTTCTAAAAAAGGCTTATCTCCCCGTTTCCAGCTGTTTAGTGACATTTGGGATGATGTGTGATGAAGAAATTCAAGAATTTAACCATTTCTTCCAAAAAAAGGCATATCTCCCTGTTTCCAGCGCTTTTCTGACCCTAGAGCTGATATGTGATGAAAAAGTTAAAATGTTAACCATTGCTTCCAAAAAAGGCGTATCTCCCCGTATCCAGCTGTTTATTGACATTTGGGATGATGTGTGATGAAAAATTCAAGAATTTAACCATTTCTTCCAAAAAAGGCTTATCTCCCTGTTTCCAGCGCTTTTCTGACACTTGGGCTGATATGTGATGAAAAAGTAGGAAATGTTAACCATTGCTTCCAAAAAAGGCGTATCTCCCCGTTTCCAGCTGTTTAGTGACATTTGGGATGATGTGTAATGAAAAATTCAAGAATTTAACCATTTCTTCCAAAAAAGGCTTATCTCCCTGTTTCCAGCGCTTTTCTGACACTTGGGCTGACATGTGATGAAAAAGTCAAAATGTTAACCATTGCTTCCAAAAAAGGCTTATCTCCCCGTGTCCAGCTGTTTATTGACATTTGGGATGATGTGTGATGAAAAATTCAAGAATTTAACCATTTCTTCCAAAAAAGTCTTATCTCCCTGTTTCCAGCGCTTTTCTGACACTTGGGCTGATATGTGATGAAAAAGTCAAAATGTTAACCATTGCTTCCAAAAAAGGCTTATCTCCCCGTTTCCAGCTGTTTATTGACATTTGGGATGATGTGTGATGAAAAATTCAAGAATTTAACCATTTCTTCCAAAAAAGGCATATCTCCCTGTTTCCAGCGCTTTTCTGACACTTGGACTGATATGTGATGAAAAGGTCAGAAATGTTAACCATTGCTTCCAAAAAAGGCTTATCTCCCCGTTTCCAGCTGTTTAGTGACATTTGGGATGATGTGTGATGAAAAATTCAAGAATTTAACCATTTCTTCCAAAAAAAGGCATGTCTCCCTGTTTCCAGCGCTTTTCTGACACTTGGGCTGATATGTGATGAAAAAGTCAAAATGTTAACCATTGCTTCCAAAAAAGGCTTATCTCCCCGTTTCCAGCTGTTTAGTGACATTTGGGATGATGTGTGATGAAAAATTCAAGAATTTAACCATTTCTTCCAAAAAAAAGGCATATCTCCCTGTTTCCAGCGCTTTTCTGACACTGGAGCTGATATGTGATGAAAAAATCAAAATGTTAACCATTGCTTCCAAAAGAGGCTTATCTCCCCGTTCCAGCTGTTTAGTGACATTTGGGATGATGTGTGATGAAAAATTCAAGAATTTAACCATTTCTTCCAAAAAAAAGGCATATCTCCCTGTTTCCAGCGCTTTTCTGACACTGGAGCTGATATGTAATGAAAAAGTCAAGAATTTAACCATTTCTTCCAAAAAAGGCTTATCTCCCTGTTTCCAGCGCTTTTCTGACACTTGGGCTGATATGTGATGAAAAAGTCAAAATGTTAACCATTGCTTCCAAAAAAGGCTTATCTCCCCGTTTCCAGCTGTTTAGTGAAATTTGGGATGATGTGTGATGAAAAATTCAAGAATTTAACCATTTCTTCCAAAAAAGGCTTATCTCCCCGTTTCCAGCTGTTTATTGACATTTGGGATGATGTGTAATGAAAAATTCAAGAATTTAACCATTTCTTCCAAAAAAGGCTTATCTCCCTGTTTCCAGCGCTTTTCTGACACTTGGGCTGATATGTGATGAAAAAGTCAAAATGTTAACCATTGGTTCCAAAAAAGGCTTATCTCCCCGTTTCCAGCTGTTTAGTGACATTTGGGATGATGTGTGTTGAAAAATTCAAGAATTTAACCATTTCTTCCAAAAAAAGGCATATCTCCCTGTTTCCAGCGCTTTTCTGACACTGGAGCTGATATGTGATGAAAAAGTCAAAATGTTAACCATTGCTTCCAAAAGAGGCTTATCTCCCCGTTCCAGCTGTTTAGTGACATTTGGGATGATGTGTGATGAAAAATTCAAGAATTTAACCATTTCTTCCAAAAAAAAGGCATATCTCCCTGTTTCCAGCGCTTTTCTGACACTGGAGCTGATATGTGATGAAAAAGTCAAGAATTTAACCATTTCTTCCAAAAAAGGCTTATCTCCCTGTTTCCAGCGCTTTTCTGACACTTGGGCTGATTTGTGATTAAAAAGTCAGAAATGTTAACCATTGCTTCCAAAAAAGGCGTATCTCCCCGTTTCCAGCTGTTTAGTGACATTTGGGATGATGTGTGATGAAAAATTCGAGAATTTAACCATTTCTTCCAAAATAAGGCATATCTCCCTGTTTCCAGCGCTTTTCTGACACTTGGGCTGATATGTGATGAAAAAGTCAAAATGTTAACCATTGCTTCCAAAAAAGGCTTATCTCCCCGTTTCCAGCTGTTTATTGACATTTGGGATGATGTGTGATGAAAAATTCAAGAATTTAACCATTTCTTCCAAAAAAGGCATATCTCCCTGTTTCCAGCGCTTTTCTGACACTTGGACTGATATGTGATGAAAAGGTCAGAAATGTTAACCATTGCTTCCAAAAAAGGCTTATCTCCCCATTTCCAGCTGTTTAGTGACATTTGGGATGATGTGTGATGAAAAATTCAAGAATTTAACCATTTCTTCCAAAAAAAGGCATGTCTCCCTGTTTCCAGCGCTTTTCTGACACTTGGGCTGATATGTGATGAAAAAGTCAAAATGTTAACCATTGCTTCCAAAAAAGGCTTATCTCCCCGTTTCCAGCTGTTTAGTGACATTTGGGATGATGTGTGATGAAAAATTCAAGAATTTAACCATTTCTTCCAAAAAAAAGGCATATCTCCCTGTTTCCAGCGCTTTTCTGACACTGGAGCTGATATGTGATGAAAAAATCAAAATGTTAACCATTGCTTCCAAAAGAGGCTTATCTCCCCGTTCCAGCTGTTTAGTGACATTTGGGATGATGTGTGATGAAAAATTCAAGAATTTAACCATTTCTTCCAAAAAAAAGGCATATCTCCCTGTTTCCAGCGCTTTTCTGACACTGGAGCTGATATGTAATGAAAAAGTCAAGAATTTAACCATTTCTTCCAAAAAAGGCTTATCTCCCTGTTTCCAGCGCTTTTCTGACACTTGGGCTGATATGTGATGAAAAAGTCAAAATGTTAACCATTGCTTCCAAAACAGGCTTATCTCCCCGTTTCCAGCTGTTTAGTGAAATTTGGGATGATGTGTGATGAAAAATTCAAGAATTTAACCATTTCTTCCAAAAAAGGCTTATCTCCCCGTTTCCAGCTGTTTATTGACATTTGGGATGATGTGTAATGAAAAATTCAAGAATTTAACCATTTCTTCCAAAAAAGGCTTATCTCCCTGTTTCCAGCGCTTTTCTGACACTTGGGCTGATATGTGATGAAAAAGTCAAAATGTTAACCATTGGTTCCAAAAAAGGCTTATCTCCCCGTTTCCAGCTGTTTAGTGACATTTGGGATGATGTGTGTTGAAAAATTCAAGAATTTAACCATTTCTTCCAAAAAAAGGCATATCTCCCTGTTTCCAGCGCTTTTCTGACACTGGAGCTGATATGTGATGAAAAAGTCAAAATGTTAACCATTGCTTCCAAAAGAGGCTTATCTCCCCGTTCCAGCTGTTTAGTGACATTTGGGATGATGTGTGATGAAAAATTCAAGAATTTAACCATTTCTTCCAAAAAAAAGGCATATCTCCCTGTTTCCAGCGCTTTTCTGACACTGGAGCTGATATGTGATGAAAAAGTCAAGAATTTAACCATTTCTTCCAAAAAAGGCTTATCTCCCTGTTTCCAGCGCTTTTCTGACACTTGGGCTGATTTGTGATTAAAAAGTCAGAAATGTTAACCATTGCTTCCAAAAAAGGCGTATCTCCCCGTTTCCAGCTGTTTAGTGACATTTGGGATGATGTGTGATGAAAAATTCGAGAATTTAACCATTTCTTCCAAAATAAGGCATATCTCCCTGTTTCCAGCGCTTTTCTGACACTGGAGCTGATATGTGATGAAAAAGTCAAGAATTTAACCATTTCTTCCAAAAAAGGCTTATCTCCCTGTTTCCAGCGCTTTTCTGACACTTGGGCTGATATGTGATGAAAAAGTCAAAATGTTAACCATTGCTTCCAAAAAAGGCTTATCTCCCCGTTTCCAGCTGTTTAGTGACATTTGGGATGATGTGTGATGAAAAATTCGAGAATTTAACCATTTCTTCCAAAAAAAGGCATATCTCCCTGTTTCCAGCGCTTTTCTGACACTGGAGCTGATATGTGATGAAAAAATCAAAATGTTAACCATTGCTTCCAAAAGAGGCTTATCTCCCCGTTCCAGCTGTTTAGTGACATTTGGGATGATGTGTGATGAAAAATTCAAGAATTTAACCATTTCTTCCAAAAAAAAGGCATATCTCCCTGTTTCCAGCGCTTTTCTGACACTGGAGCTGATATGTGATGAAAAAGTCAAGAATTTAACCATTTCTTCCAAAAAAGGCTTATCTCCCTGTTTCCAGCGCTTTTCTGACACTTGGGCTGATATGTGATGAAAAAGTCAAAATGTTAACCATTGCTTCCAAAAAAGGCTTATCTCCCCGTTTCCAGCTGTTTAGTGACATTTGGGATGATGTGTGATGAAAAATTCGAGAATTTAACCATTTCTTCCAAAAAAAGGCATATCTCCCTGTTTCCAGCGCTTTTCTGACACTGGAGCTGATATGTGATGAAAAAGTCAAAATGTTAACCATTGCTTCCAAAAAAGGCTTATCTCCCCGTTTCCAGCTGTTTATTGACATTTGGGATGATGTGTGATGAAAAATTCAAGAATTTAACCATTTCTTCCAAAAAAGGCTTATCTCCCTGTTTCCAGCGCTTTTCTGACACTTGGGCTGATATGTGATGAAAAAGTCAAAATGTTAACCATTGGTTCCAAAAAAGGCTTATCTCCCCGTTTCCAGCTGTTTAGTGACATTTGGGATGATGTGTGATGAAAAATTCAAGAATTTAACCATTTCTTCCAAAAAAAAGGCATATCTCCCTGTTTCCAGCGCTTTTCTGACACTGGAGCTGATATGTGATGAAAAAATCAAAATGTTAACCATTGCTTCCAAAAGAGGCTTATCTCCCCGTTCCAGCTGTTTAGTGACATTTGGGATGATGTGTAATGAAAAATTCAAGAATTTAACCATTTCTTCCAAAAAAGGCTTATCTCCCTGTTTCCAGCGCTTTTCTGACCCTAGAGCTGATATGTGATGAAAAAGTCAAAATGTTAACCATTGCTTCCAAAAAAGGCGTATCTCCCCGTATCCAGCTGTTGAGTGACATTTGGGATGATGTGTGATGAAAAATTCAAGAATTGAACCATTTCTTCCAAAAAGGCTTATCTCCCTGTTTCCAGCGCTTTTCTGACACTTGGGCTGATATGTGATGAAAAAGTAAGAAATGTTAACCATTGCTTCCAAAAAAGGCGTATCTCCCCGTATCCAGCTGTTGAGTGACATTTGGGATGATGTGTGATGAAAAATTCAAGAATTGAACCATTTCTTCCAAAAAGGCTTATCTCCCTGTTTCCAGCGCTTTTCTGACACTTGGGCTGATATGTGATGAAAAAGTAAGAAATGTTAACCATTGCTTCCAAAATAGGCGTATCTCCCCGTTTCCAGCTGTTTAGTGACATTTGGGATGATGTGTAATGAAAAATTCAAGAATTTAACCATTTCTTCCAAAAAAGGCTTATCTCCCTGTTTCCAGCGCTTTTCTGACACTTGGGCTGACATTTGATGAAAAAGTCAAAATGTTAACCATTGCTTCCAAAAAAGGCTTATCTCCCCGTGTCCAGCTGTTTATTGACATTTGGGATGATGTGTGATGAAAAATTCAAGAATTTAACCATTTCTTCCAAAAAAGTCTTATCTCCCTGTTTCCAGCGCTTTTCTGACACTTGGGCTGATATGTGATGAAAAAGTCAAAATGTTAACCATTGCTTCCAAAAAAGGCTTATCTCCCCGTTTCCAGCTGTTTATTGACATTTGGGATGATGTGTGATGAAAAATTCAAGAATTTAACCATCTCTTCCAAAAAAGGCTTATCTCCCTGTTTCCAGCGCTTTTCTGACACTAGGGCTGATATGTGATGAAAAAGTCAGAAATGTTAACCATTGCTTCCAAAAAAGGCTTATCTCCCCGTTTCCAGCTGTTTATTGACATTTGGGATGATGTGTAATGAAAAATTCAAGAATTTAACCATTTCTTCCAAAAAAGGCTTATCTCCCTGTTTCCAGCGCTTTTCTGACACTTGGGCTGATATGTGATGAAAAAGTCAAGAATTTAACCATTTCTTCCAAAAAAGGCTTATCTCCCTGTTTCCAGCGCTTTTCTGACACTTGGGCTGATTTGTGATTAAAAAGTCAGAAATGTTAACCATTGCTTCCAAAAAAGGCTTATCTCCCCGTTTCCAGCTGTTTAGTGACATTTGGGATGATGTGTGATGAAGAAATTCAAGAATTTAACCATTTCTTCCAAAAAAAGGCATATCTCCCTGTTTCCAGCGCTTTTCTGACACTAGAGCTGATATGTGATGAAAAAGTTAAAATGTTAACCATTGCTTCCAAAAAAGGCGTATCTCCCCGTATCCAGCTGTTTATTGACATTTGGGATGATGTGTGATGAAAAATTCAAGAATTTAACCATTTCTTCCAAAAAAGGCTTATCTCCCTGTTTCCAGCGCTTTTCTGACACTTGGGCTGATATGTGATGAAAAAGTCAAAATGTTAACCATTGCTTCCAAAAAAGGCTTATCTCCCCGTTTCCAGCTGTTTATTGACATTTGGGATGATGTGTGATGAAAAATTCAAGAATTTAACCATCTCTTCAAAAAAAGGCTTATCTCCCTGTTTCCAGCGCTTTTCTGACACTAGGGCTGATATGTGATGAAAAAGTCAGAAATGTTAACCATTGCTTCCAAAAAAGGCTTATCTCCCCGTTTCCAGCTGTTTATTGACATTTGGGATGATGTGTAATGAAAAATTCAAGAATTTAACCATTTCTTCCAAAAAAGGCTTATCTCCCTGTTTCCAGCGCTTTTCTGACACTTGGGCTGATATGTGATGAAAAAGTCAAAATGTTAACCATTGGTTCCAAAAAAGGCTTATCTCCCCGTTTCCAGCTGTTTAGTGACATTTGGGATGATGTGTGATGAAAAATTCAAGAATTTAACCATTTCTTCCAAAAAAAAGGCATATCTCCCTGTTTCCAGCGCTTTTCTGACACTGGAGCTGATATGTGATGAAAAAGTCAAGAATTTAACCATTTCTTCCAAAAAAGGCTTATCTCCCTGTTTCCAGCGCTTTTCTGACACTTGGGCTGATTTGTGATTAAAAAGTCAGAAATGTTAACCATTGCTTCCAAAAAAGGCGTATCTCCCCGTTTCCAGCTGTTTAGTGACATTTGGGACGATGTGTGATGAAAAATTCGAGAATTTAACCATTTCTTCCAAAATAAGGCATATCTCCCTGTTTCCAGCGCTTTTCTGACACTGGAGCTGATATGTGATGAAAAAGTCAAAATGTTAACCATTGGTTCTAAAAAAGGCTTATCTCCCCGTTTCCAGCTGTTTAGTGACATTTGGGATGATGTGTGATGAAGAAATTCAAGAATTTAACCATTTCTTCCAAAAAAAGGCATATCTCCCTGTTTCCAGCGCTTTTCTGACCCTAGAGCTGATATGTGATGAAAAAGTTAAAATGTTAACCATTGCTTCCAAAAAAGGCGTATCTCCCCGTATCCAGCTGTTTATTGACATTTGGGATGATGTGTGATGAAAAATTCAAGAATTTAACCATTTCTTCCAAAAAAGGCTTATCTCCCTGTTTCCAGCGCTTTTCTGACACTTGGGCTGATATGTGATGAAAAAGTAGGAAATGTTAACCATTGCTTCCAAAAAAGGCGTATCTCCCCGTTTCCAGCTGTTTAGTGACATTTGGGATGATGTGTAATGAAAAATTCAAGAATTTAACCATTTCTTCCAAAAAAGGCTTATCTCCCTGTTTCCAGCGCTTTTCTGACACTTGGGCTGACATGTGATGAAAAAGTCAAAATGTTAACCATTGCTTCCAAAAAAGGCTTATCTCCCCGTGTCCAGCTGTTTATTGACATTTGGGATGATGTGTGATGAAAAATTCAAGAATTTAACCATTTCTTCCAAAAAAGTCTTATCTCCCTGTTTCCAGCGCTTTTCTGACACTTGGGCTGATATGTGATGAAAAAGTCAAAATGTTAACCATTGCTTCCAAAAAAGGCTTATCTCCCCGTTTCCAGCTGTTTATTGACATTTGGGATGATGTGTGATGAAAAATTCAAGAATTTAACCATTTCTTCCAAAAAAGGCATATCTCCCTGTTTCCAGCGCTTTTCTGACACTTGGACTGATATGTGATGAAAAGGTCAGAAATGTTAACCATTGCTTCCAAAAAAGGCTTATCTCCCCGTTTCCAGCTGTTTAGTGACATTTGGGATGATGTGTGATGAAAAATTCAAGAATTTAACCATTTCTTCCAAAAAAAGGCATGTCTCCCTGTTTCCAGCGCTTTTCTGACACTTGGGCTGATATGTGATGAAAAAGTCAAAATGTTAACCATTGCTTCCAAAAAAGGCTTATCTCCCCGTTTCCAGCTGTTTAGTGACATTTGGGATGATGTGTGATGAAAAATTCAAGAATTTAACCATTTCTTCCAAAAAAAAGGCATATCTCCCTGTTTCCAGCGCTTTTCTGACACTGGAGCTGATATGTGATGAAAAAATCAAAATGTTAACCATTGCTTCCAAAAGAGGCTTATCTCCCCGTTCCAGCTGTTTAGTGACATTTGGGATGATGTGTGATGAAAAATTCAAGAATTTAACCATTTCTTCCAAAAAAAAGGCATATCTCCCTGTTTCCAGCGCTTTTCTGACACTGGAGCTGATATGTAATGAAAAAGTCAAGAATTTAACCATTTCTTCCAAAAAAGGCTTATCTCCCTGTTTCCAGCGCTTTTCTGACACTTGGGCTGATATGTGATGAAAAAGTCAAAATGTTAACCATTGCTTCCAAAAAAGGCTTATCTCCCCGTTTCCAGCTGTTTAGTGAAATTTGGGATGATGTGTGATGAAAAATTCAAGAATTTAACCATTTCTTCCAAAAAAGGCTTATCTCCCCGTTTCCAGCTGTTTATTGACATTTGGGA
This sequence comes from Limanda limanda, assembly GCF_963576545.1. Lineage (NCBI taxonomy): Eukaryota > Metazoa > Chordata > Actinopteri > Pleuronectiformes > Pleuronectidae > Limanda > Limanda limanda. Next base: position 915,925 of record NW_026870402.1, read on the forward strand.
TGATGTGTAATGAAAAATTCAAGAATTTAACCATTTCTTCCAAAAAAGGCTTATCTCCCTGTTTCCAGCGCTTTTCTGACACTTGGGCTGATATGTGATGAAAAAGTCAAAATGTTAACCATTGGTTCCAAAAAAGGCTTATCTCCCCGTTTCCAGCTGTTTAGTGACATTTGGGATGATGTGTGTTGAAAAATTCAAGAATTTAACCATTTCTTCCAAAAAAAGGCATATCTCCCTGTTTCCAGCGCTTTTCTGACACTGGAGCTGATATGTGATGAAAAAGTCAAAATGTTAACCATTGCTTCCAAAAGAGGCTTATCTCCCCGTTCCAGCTGTTTAGTGACATTTGGGATGATGTGTGATGAAAAATTCAAGAATTTAACCATTTCTTCCAAAAAAAAGGCATATCTCCCTGTTTCCAGCGCTTTTCTGACACTGGAGCTGATATGTGATGAAAAAGTCAAGAATTTAACCATTTCTTCCAAAAAAGGCTTATCTCCCTGTTTCCAGCGCTTTTCTGACACTTGGGCTGATTTGTGATTAAAAAGTCAGAAATGTTAACCATTGCTTCCAAAAAAGGCGTATCTCCCCGTTTCCAGCTGTTTAGTGACATTTGGGATGATGTGTGATGAAAAATTCGAGAATTTAACCATTTCTTCCAAAATAAGGCATATCTCCCTGTTTCCAGCGCTTTTCTGACACTTGGGCTGATATGTGATGAAAAAGTCAAAATGTTAACCATTGCTTCCAAAAAAGGCTTATCTCCCCGTTTCCAGCTGTTTATTGACATTTGGGATGATGTGTGATGAAAAATTCAAGAATTTAACCATTTCTTCCAAAAAAGGCATATCTCCCTGTTTCCAGCGCTTTTCTGACACTTGGACTGATATGTGATGAAAAGGTCAGAAATGTTAACCATTGCTTCCAAAAAAGGCTTATCTCCCCATTTCCAGCTGTTTAGTGACATTTGGGATGATGTGTGATGAAAAATTCAAGAATTTAACCATTTCTTCCAAAAAAAGGCATGTCTCCCTGTTTCCAGCGCTTTTCTGACACTTGGGCTGATATGTGATGAAAAAGTCAAAATGTTAACCATTGCTTCCAAAAAAGGCTTATCTCCCCGTTTCCAGCTGTTTAGTGACATTTGGGATGATGTGTGATGAAAAATTCAAGAATTTAACCATTTCTTCCAAAAAAAAGGCATATCTCCCTGTTTCCAGCGCTTTTCTGACACTGGAGCTGATATGTGATGAAAAAATCAAAATGTTAACCATTGCTTCCAAAAGAGGCTTATCTCCCCGTTCCAGCTGTTTAGTGACATTTGGGATGATGTGTGATGAAAAATTCAAGAATTTAACCATTTCTTCCAAAAAAAAGGCATATCTCCCTGTTTCCAGCGCTTTTCTGACACTGGAGCTGATATGTAATGAAAAAGTCAAGAATTTAACCATTTCTTCCAAAAAAGGCTTATCTCCCTGTTTCCAGCGCTTTTCTGACACTTGGGCTGATATGTGATGAAAAAGTCAAAATGTTAACCATTGCTTCCAAAACAGGCTTATCTCCCCGTTTCCAGCTGTTTAGTGAAATTTGGGATGATGTGTGATGAAAAATTCAAGAATTTAACCATTTCTTCCAAAAAAGGCTTATCTCCCCGTTTCCAGCTGTTTATTGACATTTGGGATGATGTGTAATGAAAAATTCAAGAATTTAACCATTTCTTCCAAAAAAGGCTTATCTCCCTGTTTCCAGCGCTTTTCTGACACTTGGGCTGATATGTGATGAAAAAGTCAAAATGTTAACCATTGGTTCCAAAAAAGGCTTATCTCCCCGTTTCCAGCTGTTTAGTGACATTTGGGATGATGTGTGTTGAAAAATTCAAGAATTTAACCATTTCTTCCAAAAAAAGGCATATCTCCCTGTTTCCAGCGCTTTTCTGACACTGGAGCTGATATGTGATGAAAAAGTCAAAATGTTAACCATTGCTTCCAAAAGAGGCTTATCTCCCCGTTCCAGCTGTTTAGTGACATTTGGGATGATGTGTGATGAAAAATTCAAGAATTTAACCATTTCTTCCAAAAAAAAGGCATATCTCCCTGTTTCCAGCGCTTTTCTGACACTGGAGCTGATATGTGATGAAAAAGTCAAGAATTTAACCATTTCTTCCAAAAAAGGCTTATCTCCCTGTTTCCAGCGCTTTTCTGACACTTGGGCTGATTTGTGATTAAAAAGTCAGAAATGTTAACCATTGCTTCCAAAAAAGGCGTATCTCCCCGTTTCCAGCTGTTTAGTGACATTTGGGATGATGTGTGATGAAAAATTCGAGAATTTAACCATTTCTTCCAAAATAAGGCATATCTCCCTGTTTCCAGCGCTTTTCTGACACTGGAGCTGATATGTGATGAAAAAGTCAAGAATTTAACCATTTCTTCCAAAAAAGGCTTATCTCCCTGTTTCCAGCGCTTTTCTGACACTTGGGCTGATATGTGATGAAAAAGTCAAAATGTTAACCATTGCTTCCAAAAAAGGCTTATCTCCCCGTTTCCAGCTGTTTAGTGACATTTGGGATGATGTGTGATGAAAAATTCGAGAATTTAACCATTTCTTCCAAAAAAAGGCATATCTCCCTGTTTCCAGCGCTTTTCTGACACTGGAGCTGATATGTGATGAAAAAATCAAAATGTTAACCATTGCTTCCAAAAGAGGCTTATCTCCCCGTTCCAGCTGTTTAGTGACATTTGGGATGATGTGTGATGAAAAATTCAAGAATTTAACCATTTCTTCCAAAAAAAAGGCATATCTCCCTGTTTCCAGCGCTTTTCTGACACTGGAGCTGATATGTGATGAAAAAGTCAAGAATTTAACCATTTCTTCCAAAAAAGGCTTATCTCCCTGTTTCCAGCGCTTTTCTGACACTTGGGCTGATATGTGATGAAAAAGTCAAAATGTTAACCATTGCTTCCAAAAAAGGCTTATCTCCCCGTTTCCAGCTGTTTAGTGACATTTGGGATGATGTGTGATGAAAAATTCGAGAATTTAACCATTTCTTCCAAAAAAAGGCATATCTCCCTGTTTCCAGCGCTTTTCTGACACTGGAGCTGATATGTGATGAAAAAGTCAAAATGTTAACCATTGCTTCCAAAAAAGGCTTATCTCCCCGTTTCCAGCTGTTTATTGACATTTGGGATGATGTGTGATGAAAAATTCAAGAATTTAACCATTTCTTCCAAAAAAGGCTTATCTCCCTGTTTCCAGCGCTTTTCTGACCCTAGAGCTGATATGTGATGAAAAAGTCAAAATGTTAACCATTGCTTCCAAAAAAGGCGTATCTCCCCGTATCCAGCTGTTGAGTGACATTTGGGATGATGTGTGATGAAAAATTCAAGAATTGAACCATTTCTTCCAAAAAGGCTTATCTCCCTGTTTCCAGCGCTTTTCTGACACTTGGGCTGATATGTGATGAAAAAGTAAGAAATGTTAACCATTGCTTCCAAAAAAGGCGTATCTCCCCGTATCCAGCTGTTGAGTGACATTTGGGATGATGTGTGATGAAAAATTCAAGAATTGAACCATTTCTTCCAAAAAGGCTTATCTCCCTGTTTCCAGCGCTTTTCTGACACTTGGGCTGATATGTGATGAAAAAGTAAGAAATGTTAACCATTGCTTCCAAAATAGGCGTATCTCCCCGTTTCCAGCTGTTTAGTGACATTTGGGATGATGTGTAATGAAAAATTCAAGAATTTAACCATTTCTTCCAAAAAAGGCTTATCTCCCTGTTTCCAGCGCTTTTCTGACACTTGGGCTGACATTTGATGAAAAAGTCAAAATGTTAACCATTGCTTCCAAAAAAGGCTTATCTCCCCGTGTCCAGCTGTTTATTGACATTTGGGATGATGTGTGATGAAAAATTCAAGAATTTAACCATTTCTTCCAAAAAAGTCTTATCTCCCTGTTTCCAGCGCTTTTCTGACACTTGGGCTGATATGTGATGAAAAAGTCAAAATGTTAACCATTGCTTCCAAAAAAGGCTTATCTCCCCGTTTCCAGCTGTTTATTGACATTTGGGATGATGTGTGATGAAAAATTCAAGAATTTAACCATCTCTTCCAAAAAAGGCTTATCTCCCTGTTTCCAGCGCTTTTCTGACACTAGGGCTGATATGTGATGAAAAAGTCAGAAATGTTAACCATTGCTTCCAAAAAAGGCTTATCTCCCCGTTTCCAGCTGTTTATTGACATTTGGGATGATGTGTAATGAAAAATTCAAGAATTTAACCATTTCTTCCAAAAAAGGCTTATCTCCCTGTTTCCAGCGCTTTTCTGACACTTGGGCTGATATGTGATGAAAAAGTCAAGAATTTAACCATTTCTTCCAAAAAAGGCTTATCTCCCTGTTTCCAGCGCTTTTCTGACACTTGGGCTGATTTGTGATTAAAAAGTCAGAAATGTTAACCATTGCTTCCAAAAAAGGCTTATCTCCCCGTTTCCAGCTGTTTAGTGACATTTGGGATGATGTGTGATGAAGAAATTCAAGAATTTAACCATTTCTTCCAAAAAAAGGCATATCTCCCTGTTTCCAGCGCTTTTCTGACACTAGAGCTGATATGTGATGAAAAAGTTAAAATGTTAACCATTGCTTCCAAAAAAGGCGTATCTCCCCGTATCCAGCTGTTTATTGACATTTGGGATGATGTGTGATGAAAAATTCAAGAATTTAACCATTTCTTCCAAAAAAGGCTTATCTCCCTGTTTCCAGCGCTTTTCTGACACTTGGGCTGATATGTGATGAAAAAGTAGGAAATGTTAACCATTGCTTCCAAAAAAAGGCGTATCTCCCCGTTTCCAGCTGTTTAGTGACATTTGGGATGATGTGTAATGAAAAATTCAAGAATTTAACCATTTCTTCCAAAAAAGGCTTATCTCCCTGTTTCCAGCGCTTTTCTGACACTTGGGCTGACATGTGATGAAAAAGTCAAAATGTTAACCATTGCTTCCAAAAAAGGCTTATCTCCCCGTGTCCAGCTGTTTATTGACATTTGGGATGATGTGTGATGAAAAATTCAAGAATTTAACCATTTCTTCCAAAAAAGTCTTATCTCCCTGTTTCCAGCGCTTTTCTGACACTTGGGCTGATATGTGATGAAAAAGTCAAAATGTTAACCATTGCTTCCAAAAAAGGCTTATCTCCCCGTTTCCAGCTGTTTATTGACATTTGGGATGATGTGTGATGAAAAATTCAAGAATTTAACCATTTCTTCCAAAAAAGGCATATCTCCCTGTTTCCAGCGCTTTTCTGACACTTGGACTGATATGTGATGAAAAGGTCAGAAATGTTAACCATTGCTTCCAAAAAAGGCTTATCTCCCCGTTTCCAGCTGTTTAGTGACATTTGGGATGATGTGTGATGAAAAATTCAAGAATTTAACCATTTCTTCCAAAAAAAGGCATGTCTCCCTGTTTCCAGCGCTTTTCTGACACTTGGGCTGATATGTGATGAAAAAGTCAAAATGTTAACCATTGCTTCCAAAAAAGGCTTATCTCCCCGTTTCCAGCTGTTTAGTGACATTTGGGATGATGTGTGATGAAAAATTCAAGAATTTAACCATTTCTTCCAAAAAAAAGGCATATCTCCCTGTTTCCAGCGCTTTTCTGACACTGGAGCTGATATGTGATGAAAAAATCAAAATGTTAACCATTGCTTCCAAAAGAGGCTTATCTCCCCGTTCCAGCTGTTTAGTGACATTTGGGATGATGTGTGATGAAAAATTCAAGAATTTAACCATTTCTTCCAAAAAAAAGGCATATCTCCCTGTTTCCAGCGCTTTTCTGACACTGGAGCTGATATCATCAATCAATCAATCAAGTTTTATTTGTATAGCCCACATTCACAAATAACAATTCGTCTCATGGGGCTTTAACATTGTGTGACATCCTCTGTCCTTAACCCTCAACAAGAGTAAGGAAAAACTACTAAAAACCCTTTTCACAGGTAAAAATATGTAGAAACCTCAGAGAGAGCCACATGTGAGGGATCCCTCTCTCAGGACGGACAGAAGTGCAATAGATGTCAGGTGTAAGAAAACATCATCAGGATTTTTAGCAGCATCCATTAGGCTAAACATTTTTCAATACTATGTGTCAGGCAGTCCCGCTGCAATCACAGTCTCTGGCCAGCAGCAAGACCACGATCCAGCATCAGGATGGGATCCACTATAATCCACAGTCATTGTCCACCGCCGCCAGTTAGAATCCATTATCAGCTGCCGCCTCGGTCGTGGTCCCTCATCATCCGATGCCAACGCGACAAAGGATCCTCCATTACAACGACGATCAGCTGGCACGATACAGAATCCACCGAACTGGATCCACCATTGCGACCTCCGACACGCGATCCACAATCATAATCCATGGTGCGGCCACAGCTGTGGCCCTGCATCCGCGGGCGCTAAGGCACAGAAACTCCGGGAAAAGGGGTCAAGTTAGTAACATGTACTGATCAGATAAGAATTATCTTGATGTGATAAATATGGAGAAAAGGAAGGAGAAGCAGGAAAGAGAAGCTCCGTGTGTCTTGTGTCATAAATTCCCTGTGCGTCTTAGCATCATCAGGGGTTTTTGCCATTTAATCAAATTTGGAACATCGCACAAATTAGCTCTAACTATAAGCTTTATAAAAAAGGAAGGTTTTGAGTCTACTTTTAAACGAACAGAGCGTGTCTGCCTCCCTAACTGAAAGTGAGAGATTATTCCACAGCAGTGGGGCTTGATGGCTAAAAGCTCTGGCTCCTACTCTACTTTTAGAGACTTTAGGGACAACAAGTAAACCTGAGTTCTGGGATCGGAGTGCTCTAGTAGGTTGATATGGAACTAACATCTCTTTAAGGTAAAGAGGTGCCATATCATTAAGGGCCTTGAAGGTGAGGAGGAGAATTTTAAATTCTATTCTAGATTTAACAGGAAGCCAATGTAGCGATGCTAATACTGGAGAAATGTGCTCTCTTTTCTTAGTTCTCGTCAGGACACGTGCTGCGGCATTTTGGACCAGCTGCAGAGTCTTTAACGACTTGCTGCTGGAGCCTGATAATAATGAATTACAATAGTCCAGTCTCGATGTAACAAAGGCGTGGACTAGTTTTTCTGCATCTTTTTGCGAAAGGACATGTCTGATTTTTGAGATATTACGCAAGTGGAAAAACGCGGTCCTAGAAATTACTTTTAAGTGACTATTAAAGGACAAATCAGGATCGAAGATCACTCCCAAGTTCCTGACTGTGTCATTGGAAGCAAGGGCAATGTCATCTAGCGCAGCTATATCATTAGATAATGTATCTCTAAGGTGTTTAGGGCCGAGTATTATAACCTCTGTTTTATCTGAGTTTAATAAGAGAAAATTGCGGGTCATCCAGGTTTTTATGTCCTTGAGACATGCTCGAAGTTTAGTTAATTGATTACTTTGATCAGGTTTTATTGACAAATATAACTGGGTGTCATCCGCATAACAGTGAAAATTTACCGAGTGTGTCCTGATAATGTTTCCTAGTGGAAGCATATATAATGAGAATAAAATTGGGCCGAGCACAGACCCCTGTGGGACACCATGGTTAACTTTGGTGCGCACCGATGAATCATCATTGATTTGAACGAATTGGGAGCGATCAGCAAAATAAGATTTAAACCAGTTTAAGGCCGTTCCTTTAATGTTAATTAACTGTTTTAGTCTCTCTAATAAAATTTGATGGTCAATTGTGTCGAATGCTGCACTGAGATCTAACAGAACGAGGACAGACACAAGTCCCTGATCTGAAGCTATTAGAAGGTCATTAGTGACTTTTGCCAGGGCTGTCTCTGTGCTATGATTGGTTCTAAACCCAGACTGAAAGTCTTCATATATATTATTTTCCTGGAGAAACTCACACAGCTGATTGGCTACAACTTTTTCTAAGATTTTAGATAGGAAGGGGAGATTAGATATTGGCCTGTAATTTGCTAAAACCTCTGGGTCTAGGGTGGGTTTTTTGAGTAGGGGTTTGATTACAGCTATTTTAAAAGACTGTGGTACATAACCTGATGATAATGACAGATTGATTGTGTTAAGTAACGAATTATCTATTAGGGGCAGAATTTCTTTAAGTAATTTAGTTGGAATCGGATCTAAAATACAGGTTGTTGGTTTAGAACCTGAGACTATTTTGGTAAACTGATCACGGGTGATCAGAGAGAAGCTGTCTAAATAATGGGAAGGATTCTCAGCCGTTTCTGAGATCTCTATTGTTGGGAGGGTATTAGTGCCAATTGAGGGCAGGAGATGATTGATTTTATTTCTAATAGTTAGAATTTTATCATTAAAAAAGGTCATAAAGATATTGCAATTTAGGGATCGAGGAATACTGGGTTCGGTGGAGGTGTGACTCTCTGTCAGCCTGGCTACAGTGCTGAAGAGAAACCTGGGGTTGTTTTTATTCTCTTCTATTAGTTTTGAGTAATAGGCAGCTCTTGCTTTGTGGAGAGCCTTTTTATATTCTGTAACACTACTCTTCCAGTCTAGGAGATTTTCAACACTGTTGCTGGAGCGCCACTTCCTTTCTAATTTTCTTGATATTTGTTTCAACTCATGTGTCTTGGAATTATACCACGGAGCTAATTTACTATGTTTTACACATTTCTTTTTTAGAGGCGCTATTGAGTCTTATGTTAATCGTAATGAGTCTGCAGAGCTTTCTACGAGGTGGTCAATCTCAATAGAGCTCGGGTTTTTAAAGAATTTGTTGTTTATGTCGACGGATAATACGGGTTTAAATGTAATCGGAATTATTTCCTTAAATTTAGCTACAGCACTATCAGGTAGACATCTAGAAAATGAGTTTTTTATTAGTGGCATATATTCAGATAGTGAAAAATCGAAGGTTATTAAATTATGGTCTGATAGTACTGGATTGCGCGGAAGTACTGTTAAATGTTCAATTTTGACACCGTATGATAACACAAGGTCAAGTGTGTGGTTACAACAATGAGTAGGTTGATGCACACACTGACTAAAACCAATTGAGTCTAGTATTGAAATAAATGCTACGCTCAGGCTATCTTTATTATTGTCAACATGAATATTAAAGTCACCAACAATAATAATTTTATCTGTCTTTAGGACTAGGTTTGATAAAAACTCAGGGAATTCTGTTAGAAATTCAGTATAAGCCCCAGGAGCACGATAAACTACAGCAAATATGATTGGCTGTTGGTGTTTCCTGGATTGACGTGGAAGATTAAGAACAAGACATTCAAATGAGTTGTAGCTAAGTTTAGGTTTAGGATTAATTGATAGACTGGAGTTAAAAATAGCAGCAACTCCACCTCCTCGCCCGAGTTCCCTGGGAACGTGTGAATTTATATGACTGGGGGGAGTAGATTCATTCAAACTGACATATTCATCAGGATGCAGCCACGTCTCAGTAAGGGACATTACATCTATATTGTAGTCTGAGACTAGTTCATTAACTAAAATAGCCTTTGAGGACAGTGATCTAATGTTTAAAAGACCACATTTGAAAGTCTTAGTTTCCTGTGTTGTTCCAGAGGTTGTGTTAATTTGTATAAGATTATTGTGAGTTCTCGCTCTGTTATTGTTTAATTTAAATAATTGAATCGGACGGTAGACAGAGACAGTCTCTATGCGGTTGGGTGACTGATCCAGAGGGAGCGCAGAGAAGTGATTAGCACTGCAGCTCTGCTTCCTGGTCCCAACTCTGGGTTGTCATGTGATAGACTTAGTAATATTCTTAGATAAGAGAGCTGCTCCATCCCAAGTGGGATGAACGCCGTCTCTCCTAACAAGACCAGGTTTCCTCCAAAAAGTTTGCCAATTATCTATAAAGCCCACACCGTTTACAGGACACCACCTCGACAGCCAGCGGTTAAAAGAAAACATGCGACTAAACATGTCATCACCTGTAGTGTTAGGGAGAGGGCCAGAGAAAACTACTGTGTCCGACATCGTTTTAGCAAAAGCACACACAGACTCAACATTAACTTTAGTGACCTCCGACATACGAAGCCGGGAGTCGTTGCTGCCGACGTGAATTACGATTTTACTGTATTTACGTTTAGTTTTAGCCAGCAGCTTCAATTTGGATTGGATGTCGCCGGCTCTGGCCCCCGGAATACAATTGACTATGGCCGCTGGTGTCGCTAATCTCACGTTTCTGAGAACCGAGTCGCCAATAACCAGAGTTTGATTCTCAGCGGGTGCGTCGCTGAGTGGAGAAAATCTATTTGAGACGTGAGCTGGTGGGTCTTTAATCGTGGGCTTTCTATGGGTGGTACTATGCCCCCTCCGGACCGTCACCCAGCCACCCTGGGCTCCCGGCTGCCCGGGGCAAGTCGAGGGACTGCTAGCTGAAGCTAAGCTAGGTGGCTTCGCTGCGGCTAGCACGGGCCGGCTAACTATAGCTAACGGGGGTTCTAAGCTGAGGAGCCGAGCTTCTAAGTTGCTAAGCCTCGCCTCCATGTCTACCAACATACTACATTTATTACATTTACCACTACTGTTAATGGAGGCGGAGGAGTAAGTAAACATGAGACACTCGGAGCAGGAGAGAGCGGTGGAGCGAGAGGGAGAGAGAGAACACATCGCTGCTAAAACTATGAGTGTGAGATTTAAACAGAACACAGAATCACAAAGCACCAGAGAGGAGGGGCTGGTATGTGAGGGTCCTTAACTATATACCGGTGATTTTAGCCGTAGTAGAACAGAAAGACAGTTGTGTTTAGCGGAGGAGCTAATTCAGATAGCGACTACACCACCCGTGTCCCGTGGCAATAACAGGAAGTGACGAAATGACGCAGCACGCTTACCGTATATGTAATGAATGTAATGAAAAAGTCAAGAATTTAACCATTTCTTCCAAAAAAGGCTTATCTCCCTGTTTCCAGCGCTTTTCTGACACTTGGGCTGATATGTGATGAAAAAGTCAAAATGTTAACCATTGCTTCCAAAAAAGGCTTATCTCCCCGTTTCCAGCTGTTTAGTGAAATTTGGGATGATGTGTGATGAAAAATTCAAGAATTTAACCATTTCTTCCAAAAAGGGCTTATCTCCCTGTTTTTAGCGCTTTTCTGACACTTGGGCTGATATGTGATGAAAAAGTCAAAATGTTAACCATTGCTTCCAAAAAAGGCTTATCTCCCCGTTTCCAGCTGTTAAGTGACATTTGGGATGATGTGTGATGAAAAATTCGAGAATTTAACCATTTCTTCCAAAAAAAGGCATATCTCCCTGTTTCCAGCGCTTTTCTGACACTGGAGCTGATATGTGATGAAAAAGTCAAAATGTTAACCATTGCTTCCAAAAAAGGCTTATCTCCCCGTTTCCAGCTGTTTATTGACATTTGGGATGATGTGTGATGAAAAATTCAAGAATTTAACCATTTCTTCCAAAAAAAAGGCATATCTCCCTGTTTCCAGCGCTTTTCTGACACTGGAGCTGATATGTGATGAAAAAATCAAAATGTTAACCATTGCTTCCAAAAGAGGCTTATCTCCCCGTTCCAGCTGTTTAGTGACATTTGGGATGATGTGTAATGAAAAATTCAAGAATTTAACCATTTCTTCCAAAAAAGGCTTATCTCCCTGTTTCCAGCGCTTTTCTGACACTTGGGCTGATTTGTGATTAAAAAGTCAGAAATGTTAACCATTGCTTCCAAAAAAGGCGTATCTCCCCGTTTCCAGCTGTTTAGTGACATTTGGGATGATGTGTGATGAAAAATTCGAGAATTTAACCATTTCTTCCAAAATAAGGCATATCTCCCTGTTTCCAGCGCTTTTCTGACACTGGAGCTGATATGTGATGAAAAAGTCAAAATGTTAACCATTGGTTCTAAAAAAGGCTTATCTCCCCGTTTCCAGCTGTTTAGTGACATTTGGGATGATGTGTGTTGAAGAAATTCAAGAATTTAACCATTTCTTCCAAAAAAAGGCATATCTCCCTGTTTCCAGCGCTTTTCTGACACTGGAGCTGATATGTGATGAAAAAGTCAAAATGTTAACCATTGCTTCCAAAAAAGGCTTATCTCCCCGTTTCCAGCTGTTTATTGACATTTGGGATGATGTGTGATGAAAAATTCAAGAATTTAACCATTTCTTCCAAAAAAGGCTTATCTCCCTGTTTCCAGCGCTTTTCTGACACTTGGGCTGATATGTGATGAAAAAGTCAAAATGTTAACCATTGGTTCCAAAAAAGGCTTATCTCCCCGTTTCCAGCTGTTTAGTGACATTTGGGATGATGTGTGATGAAAAATTCAAGAATTTAACCATTTCTTCCAAAAAAAAGGCATATCTCCCTGTTTCCAGCGCTTTTCTGACACTGGAGCTGATATGTGATGAAAAAATCAAAATGTTAACCATTGCTTCCAAAAGAGGCTTATCTCCCCGTTCCAGCTGTTTAGTGACATTTGGGATGATGTGTAATGAAAAATTCAAGAATTTAACCATTTCTTCCAAAAAAGGCTTATCTCCCTGTTTCCAGCGCTTTTCTGACCCTAGAGCTGATATGTGATGAAAAAGTCAAAATGTTAACCATTGCTTCCAAAAAAGGCGTATCTCCCCGTATCCAGCTGTTTAGTGACATTTGGGATGATGTGTGATGAAAAATTCAAGAATTGAACCATTTCTTCCAAAAAGGCTTATCTCCCTGTTTCCAGCGCTTTTCTGACACTTGGGCTGATATGTGATGAAAAAGTCAAAATGTTAACCATTGCTTCCAAAAAAGGCTTATCTCCCCGTTTCCAGCTGTTTATTGACATTTGGGATGATGTGTGATGAAAAATTCAAGAATTTAACCATCTCTTCCAAAAAAGGCTTATCTCCCTGTTTCCAGCGCTTTTCTGACACTTGGGCTGATATGTGATGAAAAAGTCAGAAATGTTAACCATTGCTTCCAAAAAAGGCTTATCTCCCCGTTTCCAGCTGTTTATTGACATTTGGGATGATGTGTAATGAAAAATTCAAGAATTTAACCATTTCTTCCAAAAAAGGCTTATCTCCCTGTTTCCAGCGCTTTTCTGACACTTGGGCTGATATGTGATGAAAAAGTCAAAATGTTAACCATTGGTTCCAAAAAAGGCTTATCTCCCCGTTTCCAGCTGTTTAGTGACATTTGGGATGATGTGTGATGAAAAATTCAAGAATTTAACCATTTCTTCCAAAAAAAAGGCATATCTCCCTGTTTCCAGTGCTTTTCTGACACTGGAGCTGATATGTGATGAAAAAGTCAAGAATTTAACCATTTCTTCCAAAAAAGGCTTATCTCCCTGTTTCCAGCGCTTTTCTGACACTTGGGCTGATTTGTGATTAAAAAGTCAGAAATGTTAACCATTGCTTCCAAAAAAGGCGTATCTCCCCGTTTCCAGCTGTTTAGTGACATTTGGGATGATGTGTGATGAAAAATTCGAGAATTTAACCATTTCTTCCAAAATAAGGCATATCTCCCTGTTTCCAGCGCTTTTCTGACACTGGAGCTGATATGTGATGAAAAAGTCAAAATGTTAACCATTGGTTCTAAAAAAGGCTTATCTCCCCGTTTCCAGCTGTTTAGTGACATTTGGGATGATGTGTGATGAAGAAATTCAAGAATTTAACCATTTCTTCCAAAAAAAGGCATATCTCCCTGTTTCCAGCGCTTTTCTGACCCTAGAGCTGATATGTGATGAAAAAGTTAAAATGTTAACCATTGCTTCCAAAAAAGGCGTATCTCCCCGTATCCAGCTGTTTATTGACATTTGGGATGATGTGTGATGAAAAATTCAAGAATTTAACCATTTCTTCCAAAAAAGTCTTATCTCCCTGTTTCCAGCGCTTTTCTGACACTTGGGCTGATATGTGATGAAAAAGTCAAAATGTTAACCATTGCTTCCAAAAAAGGCTTATCTCCCCGTTTCCAGCTGTTTATTGACATTTGGGATGATGTGTGATGAAAAATTCAAGAATTTAACCATTTCTTCCAAAAAAGGCATATCTCCCTGTTTCCAGCGCTTTTCTGACACTTGGACTGATATGTGATGAAAAGGTCAGAAATGTTAACCATTGCTTCCAAAAAAGGCTTATCTCCCCGTTTCCAGCTGTTTAGTGACATTTGGGATGATGTGTGATGAAAAATTCAAGAATTTAACCATTTCTTCCAAAAAAAGGCATGTCTCCCTGTTTCCAGCGCTTTTCTGACACTTGGGCTGATATGTGATGAAAAAGTCAAAATGTTAACCATTGCTTCCAAAAAAGGCTTATCTCCCCGTTTCCAGCTGTTTAGTGACATTTGGGATGATGTGTGATGAAAAATTCAAGAATTTAACCATTTCTTCCAAAAAAAAGGCATATCTCCCTGTTTCCAGCGCTTTTCTGACACTGGAGCTGATATGTGATGAAAAAATCAAAATGTTAACCATTGCTTCCAAAAGAGGCTTATCTCCCCGTTCCAGCTGTTTAGTGACATTTGGGATGATGTGTGATGAAAAATTCAAGAATTTAACCTTTTCTTCCAAAAAAAGGCAGATCTCCCTGTTTCCAGCGCTTTTCTGACACTGGAGCTGATATGTAATGAAAAAGTCAAGAATTTAACCATTTCTTCCAAAAAAGGCTTATCTCCCTGTTTCCAGCGCTTTTCTGACACTTGGGCTGATATGTGATGAAAAAGTCAAAATGTTAACCATTGCTTCCAAAAAAGGCTTATCTCCCCGTTTCCAGCTGTTTAGTGAAATTTGGGATGATGTGTGATGAAAAATTCAAGAATTTAACCATTTCTTCCAAAAAAGGCTTATCTCCCCGTTTCCAGCTGTTTATTGACATTTGGGATGATGTGTAATGAAAAATTCAAGAATTTAACCATTTCTTCCAAAAAAGGCTTATCTCCCTGTTTCCAGCGCTTTTCTGACACTTGGGCTGATATGTGATGAAAAAGTCAAAATGTTAACCATTGGTTCCAAAAAAGGCTTATCTCCCCGTTTCCAGCTGTTTAGTGACATTTGGGATGATGTGTGTTGAAAAATTCAAGAATTTAACCATTTCTTCCAAAAAAAGGCATATCTCCCTGTTTCCAGCGCTTTTCTGACACTGGAGCTGATATGTGATGAAAAAGTCAAAATGTTAACCATTGCTTCCAAAAGAGGCTTATCTCCCCGTTCCAGCTGTTTAGAGACATTTGGGATGATGTGTGATGAAAAATTCAAGAATTTAACCATTTCTTCCAAAAAACTGGCATATCTCCCTGTTTCCAGCGCTTTTCTGACACTGGAGCTGATATGTGATGAAAAAGTCAAGAATTTAACCATTTCTTCCAAAAAAGGCTTATCTCCCTGTTTCCAGCGCTTTTCTGACACTTGGGCTGATTTGTGATTAAAAAGTCAGAAATGTTAACCATTGCTTCCAAAATAGGCGTATCTCCCCGTTTCCAGCTGTTTAGTGACATTTGGGATGATGTGTAATGAAAAATTCAAGAATTTAACCATTTCTTCCAAAAAAGGCTTATCTCCCTGTTTCCAGCGCTTTTCTGACACTTGGGCTGACATTTGATGAAAAAGTCAAAATGTTAACCATTGCTTCCAAAAAAGGCTTATCTCCCCGTGTCCAGCTGTTTATTGACATTTGGGATGATGTGTGATGAAAAATTCAAGAATTTAACCATTTCTTCCAAAAAAGTCTTATCTCCCTGTTTCCAGCGCTTTTCTGACACTTGGGCTGATATGTGATGAAAAAGTCAAAATGTTAACCATTGCTTCCAAAAAAGGCTTATCTCCCCGTTTCCAGCTGTTTATTGACATTTGGGATGATGTGTGATGAAAAATTCAAGAATTTAACCATCTCTTCCAAAAAAGGCTTATCTCCCTGTTTCCAGCGCTTTTCTGACACTAGGGCTGATATGTGATGAAAAAGTCAGAAATGTTAACCATTGCTTCCAAAAAAGGCTTATCTCCCCGTTTCCAGCTGTTTATTGACATTTGGGATGATGTGTAATGAAAAATTCAAGAATTTAACCATTTCTTCCAAAAAAGGCTTATCTCCCTGTTTCCAGCGCTTTTCTGACACTTGGGCTGATATGTGATGAAAAAGTCAAGAATTTAACCATTTCTTCCAAAAAAGGCTTATCTCCCTGTTTCCAGCGCTTTTCTGACACTTGGGCTGATTTGTGATTAAAAAGTCAGAAATGTTAACCATTGCTTCCAAAAAAGGCTTATCTCCCCGTTTCCAGCTGTTTAGTGACATTTGGGATGATGTGTGATGAAGAAATTCAAGAATTTAACCATTTCTTCCAAAAAAAGGCATATCTCCCTGTTTCCAGCGCTTTTCTGACACTAGAGCTGATATGTGATGAAAAAGTTAAAATGTTAACCATTGCTTCCAAAAAAGGCGTATCTCCCCGTATCCAGCTGTTTATTGACATTTGGGATGATGTGTGATGAAAAATTCAAGAATTTAACCATTTCTTCCAAAAAAGGCTTATCTCCCTGTTTCCAGCGCTTTTCTGACACTTGGGCTGATATGTGATGAAAAAGTAGGAAATGTTAACCATTGCTTCCAAAAAAGGCGTATCTCCCCGTTTCCAGCTGTTTAGTGACATTTGGGATGATGTGTAATGAAAAATTCAAGAATTTAACCATTTCTTCCAAAAAAGGCTTATCTCCCTGTTTCCAGCGCTTTTCTGACACTTGGGCTGACATGTGATGAAAAAGTCAAAATGTTAACCATTGCTTCCAAAAAAGGCTTATCTCCCCGTGTCCAGCTGTTTATTGACATTTGGGATGATGTGTGATGAAAAATTCAAGAATTTAACCATTTCTTCCAAAAAAGTCTTATCTCCCTGTTTCCAGCGCTTTTCTGACACTTGGGCTGATATGTGATGAAAAAGTCAAAATGTTAACCATTGCTTCCAAAAAAGGCTTATCTCCCCGTTTCCAGCTGTTTATTGACATTTGGGATGATGTGTGATGAAAAATTCAAGAATTTAACCATTTCTTCCAAAAAAGGCATATCTCCCTGTTTCCAGCACTTTTCTGACACTTGGACTGATATGTGATGAAAAGGTCAGAAATGTTAACCATTGCTTCCAAAAAAGGCTTATCTCCCCGTTTCCAGCTGTTTAGTGACATTTGGGATGATGTGTGATGAAAAATTCAAGAATTTAACCATTTCTTCCAAAAAAAAGGCATATCTCCCTGTTTCCAGCGCTTTTCTGACACTGGAGCTGATATGTGATGAAAAAATCAAAATGTTAACCATTGCTTCCAAAAGAGGCTTATCTCCCCGTTCCAGCTGTTTAGTGACATTTGGGATGATGTGTGATGAAAAATTCAAGAATTTAACCATTTCTTCCAAAAAAAAGGCATATCTCCCTGTTTCCAGCGCTTTTCTGACACTGGAGCTGATATCATCAATCAATCAATCAAGTTTTATTTGTATAGCCCACATTCACAAATAACAATTCGTCTCATGGGGCTTTAACATTGTGTGACATCCTCTGTCCTTAACCCTCAACAAGAGTAAGGAAAAACTACTAAAAACCCTTTTCACAGGTAAAAATATGTAGAAACCTCAGAGAGAGCCACATGTGAGGGATCCCTCTCTCAGGACGGACAGAAGTGCAATAGATGTCAGGTGTAAGAAAACATCATCAGGATTTTTAGCAGCATCCATTAGGCTAAACATTTTTCAATACTATGTGTCAGGCAGTCCCGCTGCAATCACAGTCTCTGGCCAGCAGCAAGACCACGATCCAGCATCAGGATGGGATCCACTATAATCCACAGTCATTGTCCACCGCCGCCAGTTAGAATCCATTATCAGCTGCCGCCTCGGTCGTGGTCCCTCATCATCCGATGCCAACGCGACAAAGGATCCTCCATTACAACGACGATCAGCTGGCACGATACAGAATCCACCGAACTGGATCCACCATTGCGACCTCCGACACGCGATCCACAATCATAATCCATGGTGCGGCCACAGCTGTGGCCCTGCATCCGCGGGCGCTAAGGCACAGAAACTCCGGGAAAAGGGGTCAAGTTAGTAACATGTACTGATCAGATAAGAATTATCTTGATGTGATAAATATGGAGAAAAGGAAGGAGAAGCAGGAAAGAGAAGCTCCGTGTGTCTTGTGTCATAAATTCCCTGTGCGTCTTAGCATCATCAGGGGTTTTTGCCATTTAATCAAATTTGGAACATCGCACAAATTAGCTCTAACTATAAGCTTTATAAAAAAGGAAGGTTTTGAGTCTACTTTTAAACGAACAGAGCGTGTCTGCCTCCCTAACTGAAAGTGAGAGATTATTCCACAGCAGTGGGGCTTGATGGCTAAAAGCTCTGGCTCCTACTCTACTTTTAGAGACTTTAGGGACAACAAGTAAACCTGAGTTCTGGGATCGGAGTGCTCTAGTAGGTTGATATGGAACTAACATCTCTTTAAGGTAAAGAGGTGCCATATCATTAAGGGCCTTGAAGGTGAGGAGGAGAATTTTAAATTCTATTCTAGATTTAACAGGAAGCCAGTGTAGCGATGCTAATACTGGAGAAATGTGCTCTCTTTTCTTAGTTCTCGTCAGGACACGTGCTGCGGCATTTTGGACCAGCTGCAGAGTCTTTAACGACTTGCTGCTGGAGCCTGATAATAATGAATTACAATAGTCCAGTCTCGATGTAACAAAGGCGTGGACTAGTTTTTCTGCATCTTTTTGCGAAAGGACATGTCTGATTTTTGAGATATTACGCAAGTGGAAAAACGCGGTCCTAGAAATTACTTTTAAGTGACTATTAAAGGACAAATCAGGATCGAAGATCACTCCCAAGTTCCTGACTGTGTCATTGGAAGCAAGGGCAATGTCATCTAGCGCAGCTATATCATTAGATAATGTATCTCTAAGGTGTTTAGGGCCGAGTATTATAACCTCTGTTTTATCTGAGTTTAATAAGAGAAAATTGCGGGTCATCCAGGTTTTTATGTCCTTGAGACATGCTCGAAGTTTAGTTAATTGATTACTTTGATCAGGTTTTATTGACAAATATAACTGGGTGTCATCCGCATAACAGTGAAAATTTACCGAGTGTGTCCTGATAATGTTTCCTAGTGGAAGCATATATAATGAGAATAAAATTGGGCCGAGCACAGACCCCTGTGGGACACCATGGTTAACTTTGGTGCGCACCGATGAATCATCATTGATTTGAACGAATTGGGAGCGATCAGCAAAATAAGATTTAAACCAGTTTAAGGCCGTTCCTTTAATGTTAATTAACTGTTTTAGTCTCTCTAATAAAATTTGATGGTCAATTGTGTCGAATGCTGCACTGAGATCTAACAGAACGAGGACAGACACAAGTCCCTGATCTGAAGCTATTAGAAGGTCATTAGTGACTTTTGCCAGGGCTGTCTCTGTGCTATGATTGGTTCTAAACCCAGACTGAAAGTCTTCATATATATTATTTTCCTGGAGAAACTCACACAGCTGATTGGCTACAACTTTTTCTAAGATTTTAGATAGGAAGGGGAGATTAGATATTGGCCTGTAATTTGCTAAAACCTCTGGGTCTAGGGTGGGTTTTTTGAGTAGGGGTTTGATTACAGCTATTTTAAAAGACTGTGGTACATAACCTGATGATAATGACAGATTGATTGTGTTAAGTAACGAATTATCTATTAGGGGCAGAATTTCTTTAAGTAATTTAGTTGGAATCGGATCTAAAATACAGGTTGTTGGTTTAGAACCTGAGACTATTTTGGTAAACTGATCACGGGTGATCAGAGAGAAGCTGTCTAAATAATGGGAAGGATTCTCAGCCGTTTCTGAGATCTCTATTGTTGGGAGGGTATTAGTGCCAATTGAGGGCAGGAGATGATTGATTTTATTTCTAATAGTTAGAATTTTATCATTAAAAAAGGTCATAAAGATATTGCAATTTAGGGATCGAGGAATACTGGGTTCGGTGGAGGTGTGACTCTCTGTCAGCCTGGCTACAGTGCTGAAGAGAAACCTGGGGTTGTTTTTATTCTCTTCTATTAGTTTTGAGTAATAGGCAGCTCTTGCTTTGTGGAGAGCCTTTTTATATTCTGTAACACTACTCTTCCAGTCTAGGAGATTTTCAACACTGTTGCTGGAGCGCCACTTCCTTTCTAATTTTCTTGATATTTGTTTCAACTCATGTGTCTTGGAATTATACCACGGAGCTAATTTACTATGTTTTACACATTTCTTTTTTAGAGGCGCTATTGAGTCTTATGTTAATCGTAATGAGTCTGCAGAGCTTTCTACGAGGTGGTCAATCTCAATAGAGCTCGGGTTTTTAAAGAATTTGTTGTTTATGTCGACGGATAATACGGGTTTAAATGTAATCGGAATTATTTCCTTAAATTTAGCTACAGCACTATCAGGTAGACATCTAGAAAATGAGTTTTTTATTAGTGGCATATATTCAGATAGTGAAAAATCGAAGGTTATTAAATTATGGTCTGATAGTACTGGATTGCGCGGAAGTACTGTTAAATGTTCAATTTTGACACCGTATGATAACACAAGGTCAAGTGTGTGGTTACAACAATGAGTAGGTTGATGCACACACTGACTAAAACCAATTGAGTCTAGTATTGAAATAAATGCTACGCTCAGGCTATCTTTATTATTGTCAACATGAATATTAAAGTCACCAACAATAATAATTTTATCTGTCTTTAGGACTAGGTTTGATAAAAACTCAGGGAATTCTGTTAGAAATTCAGTATAAGCCCCAGGAGCACGATAAACTACAGCAAATATGATTGGCTGTTGGTGTTTCCTGGATTGACGTGGAAGATTAAGAACAAGACATTCAAATGAGTTGTAGCTAAGTTTAGGTTTAGGATTAATTGATAGACTGGAGTTAAAAATAGCAGCAACTCCACCTCCTCGCCCGAGTTCCCTGGGAACGTGTGAATTTATATGACTGGGGGGAGTAGATTCATTCAAACTGACATATTCATCAGGATGCAGCCACGTCTCAGTAAGGGACATTACATCTATATTGTAGTCTGAGACTAGTTCATTAACTAAAATAGCCTTTGAGGACAGTGATCTAATGTTTAAAAGACCACATTTGAAAGTCTTAGTTTCCTGTGTTGTTCCAGAGGTTGTGTTAATTTGTATAAGATTATTGTGAGTTCTCGCTCTGTTATTGTTTAATTTAAATAATTGAATCGGACGGTAGACAGAGACAGTCTCTATGCGGTTGGGTGACTGATCCAGAGGGAGCGCAGAGAAGTGATTAGCACTGCAGCTCTGCTTCCTGGTCCCAACTCTGGGTTGTCATGTGATAGACTTAGTAATATTCTTAGATAAGAGAGCTGCTCCATCCCAAGTGGGATGAACGCCGTCTCTCCTAACAAGACCAGGTTTCCTCCAAAAAGTTTGCCAATTATCTATAAAGCCCACACCGTTTACAGGACACCACCTCGACAGCCAGCGGTTAAAAGAAAACATGCGACTAAACATGTCATCACCTGTAGTGTTAGGGAGAGGGCCAGAGAAAACTACTGTGTCCGACATCGTTTTAGCAAAAGCACACACAGACTCAACATTAACTTTAGTGACCTCCGACATACGAAGCCGGGAGTCGTTGCTGCCGACGTGAATTACGATTTTACTGTATTTACGTTTAGTTTTAGCCAGCAGCTTCAATTTGGATTGGATGTCGCCGGCTCTGGCCCCCGGAATACAATTGACTATGGCCGCTGGTGTCGCTAATCTCACGTTTCTGAGAACCGAGTCGCCAATAACCAGAGTTTGATTCTCAGCGGGTGCGTCGCTGAGTGGAGAAAATCTATTTGAGACGTGAGCTGGTGGGTCTTTAATCGTGGGCTTTCTATGGGTGGTACTATGCCCCCTCCGGACCGTCACCCAGCCACCCTGGGCTCCCGGCTGCCCGGGGCAAGTCGAGGGACTGCTAGCTGAAGCTAAGCTAGGTGGCTTCGCTGCGGCTAGCACGGGCCGGCTAACTATAGCTAACGGGGGTTCTAAGCTGAGGAGCCGAGCTTCTAAGTTGCTAAGCCTCGCCTCCATGTCTACCAACATACTACATTTATTACATTTACCACTACTGTTAATGGAGGCGGAGGAGTAAGTAAACATGAGACACTCGGAGCAGGAGAGAGCGGTGGAGCGAGAGGGAGAGAGAGAACACATCGCTGCTAAAACTATGAGTGTGAGATTTAAACAGAACACAGAATCACAAAGCACCAGAGAGGAGGGGCTGGTATGTGAGGGTCCTTAACTATATACCGGTGATTTTAGCCGTAGTAGAACAGAAAGACAGTTGTGTTTAGCGGAGGAGCTAATTCAGATAGCGACTACACCACCCGTGTCCCGTGGCAATAACAGGAAGTGACGAAATGACGCAGCACGCTTACCGTATATGTAATGAATGTAATGAAAAAGTCAAGAATTTAACCATTTCTTCCAAAAAAGGCTTATCTCCCTGTTTCCAGCGCTTTTCTGACACTTGGGCTGATATGTGATGAAAAAGTCAAAATGTTAACCATTGCTTCCAAAAAAGGCTTATCTCCCCGTTTCCAGCTGTTTAGTGAAATTTGGGATGATGTGTGATGAAAAATTCAAGAATTTAACCATTTCTTCCAAAAAGGGCTTATCTCCCTGTTTTTAGCGCTTTTCTGACACTTGGGCTGATATGTGATGAAAAAGTCAAAATGTTAACCATTGCTTCCAAAAAAGGCTTATCTCCCCGTTTCCAGCTGTTAAGTGACATTTGGGATGATGTGTGATGAAAAATTCGAGAATTTAACCATTTCTTCCAAAAAAAGGCATATCTCCCTGTTTCCAGCGCTTTTCTGACACTGGAGCTGATATGTGATGAAAAAGTCAAAATGTTAACCATTGCTTCCAAAAAAGGCTTATCTCCCCGTTTCCAGCTGTTTATTGACATTTGGGATGATGTGTGATGAAAAATTCAAGAATTTAACCATTTCTTCCAAAAAAAAGGCATATCTCCCTGTTTCCAGCGCTTTTCTGACACTGGAGCTGATATGTGATGAAAAAATCAAAATGTTAACCATTGCTTCCAAAAGAGGCTTATCTCCCCGTTCCAGCTGTTTAGTGACATTTGGGATGATGTGTAATGAAAAATTCAAGAATTTAACCATTTCTTCCAAAAAAGGCTTATCTCCCTGTTTCCAGCGCTTTTCTGACACTTGGGCTGACATGTGATGAAAAAGTCAAAATGTTAACCATTGCTTCCAAAAAAGGCTTATCTCCCCGTGTCCAGCTGTTTATTGACATTTGGGATGATGTGTGATGAAAAATTCAAGAATTTCACCATTTCTTCCAAAAAAGGCTTATCTCCCTGTTTCCAGCGCTTTTCTGACACTTGGGCTGATATGTGATGAAAAAGTCAAAATGTTAACCATTGCTTCCAAAAAAGGCGTATCTCCCCGTATCCAGCTGTTTAGTGACATTTGGGATGATGTGTGATGAAAAATTCAAGAATTGAACCATTTCTTCCAAAAAGGCTTATCTCCCTGTTTCCAGCGCTTTTCTGACACTTGGGCTGATATGTGATGAAAAAGTAAGAAATGTTAACCATTGCTTCCAAAATAGGCGTATCTCCCCGTTTCCAGCTGTTTAGTGACATTTGGGATGATGTGTAATGAAAAATTCAAGAATTTAACCATTTCTTCCAAAAAAGGCTTATCTCCCTGTTTCCTGCGCTTTTCTGACACTTGGGCTGACATGTGATGAAAAAGTCAAAATGTTAACCATTGCTTCCAAAAAAGGCTTATCTCCCCGTGTCCAGCTGTTTATTGACATTTGGGATGATGTGTGATGAAAAATTCAAGAATTTAACCATTTCTTCCAAAAAAGTCTTATCTCCCTGTTTCCAGCGCTTTTCTGACACTTGGGCTGATATGTGATGAAAAAGTCAAAATGTTAACCATTGCTTCCAAAAAAGGCTTATCTCCCCGTTTCCAGCTGTTTATTGACATTTGGGATGATGTGTGATGAAAAATTCAAGAATTTAACCATTTCTTCCAAAAAAGGCTTATCTCCCTGTTTCCAGAGCTTTTCTGACACTTGGGCTGATATGTGATGAAAAAGTCAGAAATGTTAACCATTGCTTCCAAAAAAGGCTTATCTCCCCGTTTCCAGCTGTTTATTGACATTTGGGATGATGTGTAATTAAAAAAAATTCAAGAATTTAACCATTTCTTCCAAAAAAGGCTTATCTCCCTGTTTCCAGCGCTTTTCTGACACTTGGGCTGATATGTGATGAAAAAGTCAAAATGTTAACCATTGGTTCCAAAAAAGGCTTATCTCCCCGTTTCCAGCTGTTTAGTGACATTTGGGATGATGTGTGTTATAAAATTCAAGAATTTAACCATTTCTTCCAAAAAAAGGCATATCTCCCTGTTTCCAGCGCTTTTCTGACACTGGAGCTGATATGTGATGAAAAAGTCAAAATGTTAACCATTGCTTCCAAAAGAGGCTTATCTCCCCGTTCCAGCTGTTTAGTGACATTTGGGATGATGTGTGATGAAAAATTCAAGAATTTAACCATTTCTTCCAAAAAAAAGGCATATCTCCCTGTTTCCAGCGCTTTTCTGACACTGGAGCTGATATGTGATGAAAAAGTCAAGAATTTAACCATTTCTTCCAAAAAAGGCTTATCTCCCTGTTTCCAGCGCTTTTCTGACACTTGGGCTGATTTGTGATTAAAAAGTCAGAAATGTTAACCATTGCTTCCAAAAAAGGCGTATCTCCCCGTTTCCAGCTGTTTAGTGACATTTGGGATGATGTGTGATGAAAAATTCGAGAATTTAACCATTTCTTCCAAAATAAGGCATATCTCCCTGTTTCCAGCGCTTTTCTGACACTGGAGCTGATATGTGATGAAAAAGTCAAAATGTTAACCATTGGTTCTAAAAAAGGCTTATCTCCCCGTTTCCAGCTGTTTAGTGACATTTGGGATGATGTGTGATGAAGAAATTCAAGAATTTAACCATTTCTTCCAAAAAAAGGCATATCTCCCTGTTTCCAGCGTTTTTCTGACCCTAGAGCTGATATGTGATGAAAAAGTTAAAATGTTAACCATTGCTTCCAAAAAAGGCGTATCTCCCCGTATCCAGCTGTTTATTGACATTTGGGATGATGTGTGATGAAAAATTCAAGAATTTAACCATTTCTTCCAAAAAAGGCTTATCTCCCTGTTTCCAGCGCTTTTCTGACACTTGGGCTGATATGTGATGAAAAAGTAAGAAATGTTAACCATTGCTTCCAAAAAAGGTGTATCTCCCCGTTTCCAGCTGTTTAGTGACATTTGGGATGATGTGTAATGAAAAATTCAAGAATTTAACCATTTCTTCCAAAAAAGGCTTATCTCCCTGTTTCCAGCGCTTTTCTGACACTTGGGCTGACATGTGATGAAAAAGTCAAAATGTTAACCATTGCTTCCAAAAAAGGCTTATCTCCCCGTGTCCAGCTGTTTATTGACATTTGGGATGATGTGTGATGAAAAATTCAAGAATTTAACCATTTCTTCCAAAAAAGTCTTATCTCCCTGTTTCCAGCGCTTTTCTGACACTTGGGCTGATATGTGATGAAAAAGTCAAAATGTTAACCATTGCTTCCAAAAAAGGCTTATCTCCCCGTTTCCAGCTGTTTATTGACATTTGGGATGATGTGTGATGAAAAATTCAAGAATTTAACCATTTCTTCCAAAAAAGGCATATCTCCCTGTTTCCAGCGCTTTTCTGACACTTGGGCTTATATGTGATGAAAAAGTCAAAATGTTAACCATTGCTTCCAAAAAAGGCTTATCTCCCCGTTTCCAGCTGTTTAGTGACATTTGGGATGATGTGTGATGAAAAATTCAAGAATTTAACCATTTCTTCCAAAAAAAAGGCATATCTCCCTGTTTCCAGCGCTTTTCTGACACTGGAGCTGATATGTGATGAAAAAATCAAAATGTTAACCATTGCTTCCAAAAGAGGCTAATCTCCCCGTTCCAGCTGTTTAGTGACATTTGTGATGATGTGTGATGAAAAATTCAAGAATTTAACCATTTCTTCCAAAAAAAAGGCATATCTCCCTGTTTCCAGCGCTTTTCTGACACTGGAGCTGACATGTAATGAAAAATTCAAGAATTTAACCATTTCTTCCAAAAAAGGCTTATCTCCCTGTTTCCAGCGCTTTTCTGACACTTGGGCTGACATGTGATGAAAAAGTCAAAATGTTAACCATTGCTTCCAAAAAAGGCTTATCTCCCCGTTTCCAGCTGTTTAGTGACATTTGGGATGATGTGTGATGAAAAATTCAAGAATATAACCTTTTCTTCCAAAAAAAGGCAGATCTCCCTGTTTCCAGCGCTTTTCTGACACTTGGGCTGACATGTGATGAAAAAGTCAGAAATCTTAATCAATGCTTCCAAAAAAGGCTTATCTCCCCGTTTCCAGCTGTTTAGTGACATTTGGGATGATGTGAGATGAAAAATTCAAGAATTTAACCATTTCTTCCAAAAAAGGCTTATCTCCCTGTTTCCAGCGCTTTTCTGACACTTGGGCTGACATGTGATGAAAAAGTAAGAAATCTTAATCAATGCTTCCAAAAAAGGCTTATCTCCCCGTTTCCAGCTGTTTAGTGACATTTGGGATGATGTGAGATGAAAAATTCAAGAATTTAACCTTTTCTTCCAAAAAAAGGCAGATCTCCCTGTTTCCAGCGCTTTTCTGACACTGGAGCTGATATGTGATGAAAAAGTAAAAATGTTAACCATTGCTTCCAAAAAAGGCTTATCTCCCCGTTTCCAGCTGTTTAGTGACATTTGGGATGATGTGTGATGAAAAATTCAAGAATTTAACCATTTCTTCCAAAAAAAGGCAGATCTCCCTGTTTCCAGCGCTTTTCTGACACTGGAGCTGATATGTGATGAAAAAGTCAAAATGTTAACCATTGCTTCCAAAAAAGGCTTATCTCCCCGTTTTCAGCTGTTTAGTGACATTTGGGATGATGTGTGATGAAAAATTCAAGAATTTAACCATTTCTTCCAAAAAAAGGCAGATCTCCCTGTTTCCAGCGCTTTTCTGACACTGGAGCTGATATGTGATGAAAAAGTCAAAATGTTAACCATTGCTTCCAAAAAAGGCTTATCTCCCCGTTTCCAGCTGTTAAGTGACAATTGGGATGATGTGTGATGAAAAATTCAAGAATTTAACCTTTTCTTCCAAAAAAGGCTTATCTCCCTGTGTCCAGCGCTTTTCTGACACTTGGGCTGACATGTGATGAAAAAGTCAGAAATCTTAATCAATGCTTCCAAAAAAGGCTTATCTCCCCGTTTCCAGCTGTTTAGTGACATTTGGGATGATGTGTGATGAAAAATTCAAGAATATAACCTTTTCTTCCAAAAAAAGGCAGATCTCCCTGTTTCCAGCGCTTTTCTGACACTTGGGCTGACATGTGATGAAAAAGTCAGAAATCTTAATCAATGCTTCCAAAAAAGGCTTATCTCCCCGTTTCCAGCTGTTTAGTGACATTTGGGATGATGTGTGATGAAAAATTCAAGAATTTAACCTTTTCTTCCAAAAAAAGGGAGATCTCCCTGTTTCCAGCGCTTTTCTGACACTGGAGCTGATATGTGATGAAAAAGTCAAAATGTTAACCATTGCTTCCAAAAAAGGCGTATCTCCCCGTATCCAGCTGTTTATTGACATTTGGGATGATGTGTGATGAAAAATTCAAGAATTTAACCATTTCTTCCAAAAAAGGCTTATCTCCCTGTTTCCAGCGCTTTTCTGACACTGGAGCTGATATGTGATGAAAAAGTAAAAATGTTAACCATTGCTTCCAAAAAAGGCTTATCTCCCCGTTTCCAGCTGTTTAGTGACATTTGGGATGATGTGTGATGAAAAATTCAAGAATTTAACCATTTCTTCCAAAAAAGGCTTATCTCCCTGTTTCCAGCGCTTTTCTGACACTTGGGCTGACATGTGATGAAAAAGTCAGAAATCTTAATCAATGCTTCCAAAAAAGGCTTATCTCCCCGTTTCCAGCTGTTTAGTGACATTTGGGATGATGTGTGATGAAAAATTCAAGAATTTAACCATTTCTTCCAAAAAAAGGCAGATCTCCCTGTTTCCAGCGCTTTTCTGACACTGGAGCTGATATGTGATGAAAAAGTCAAAATGTTAACCATTGCTTCCAAAAAAGGCTTATCTCCCCGTTTCCAGCTGTTAAGTGACAATTGGGATGATGTGTGATGAAAAATTCAAGAATTTAACCTTTTCTTCCAAAAAAGGCTTATCTCCCCGTTTCCAGCTGTTTAGTGACATTTGGGATGATGTGTGATGAAAAATTCAAGAATATAACCTTTTCTTCCAAAAAAAGGCAGATCTCCCTGTTTCCAGCGCTTTTCTGACACTTGGGCTGACATGTGATGAAAAAGTCAGAAATCTTAATCAATGCTTCCAAAAAAGGCTTATCTCCCCGTTTCCAGCTGTTTAGTGACATTTGGGATGATGTGTGATGAAAAATTCAAGAATTTAACCTTTTCTTCCAAAAAAAGGGAGATCTCCCTGTTTCCAGCGCTTTTCTGACACTGGAGCTGATATGTGATGAAAAAGTCAAAATGTTAACCATTGCTTCCAAAAAAGGCTTATCTCCCCGTTTCCAGCTGTTTAATGACATTTGAGATGATGTGTGATAAAAAATTCAAGAATTTAACCATTTCTTCCAAAAAAAGGCAGATCTCCCTGTTTCCAGCGCTTTTCTGACACTTGGGCTGACATGTGATGAAAAAGTCAGAAATCTTAATCAATGCTTCCAAAAAAGGCTTATCTCCCCGTTTCCAGCTGTTTAGTGACATTTGGGATGATGTGTGATGAAAAATTCAAGAATATAACCTTTTCTTCCAAAAAAAGGCAGATCTCCCTGTTTCCAGCGCTTTTCTGACACTTGGGCTGACATGTGATGAAAAAGTCAGAAATCTTAATCAATGCTTCCAAAAAAGGCTTATCTCCCCGTTTCCAGCTGTTTAGTGACATTTGGGATGATGTGTGATGAAAAATTCAAGAATATAACCTTTTCTTCCAAAAAAAGGCAGATCTCCCTGTTTCCAGCGCTTTTCTGACACTTGGGCTGACATGTGATGAAAAAGTCAGAAATCTTAATCAATGCTTCCAAAAAAGGCTTATCTCCCCGTTTCCAGCTGTTTAGTGACATTTGGGATGATGTGTGATGAAAAATTCAAGAATTTAACCTTTTCTTCCAAAAAAAGGGAGATCTCCCTGTTTCCAGCGCTTTTCTGACACTGGAGCTGATATGTGATGAAAAAGTCAAAATGTTAACCATTGCTTCCAAAAAAGGCGTATCTCCCCGTATCCAGCTGTTTATTGACATTTGGGATGATGTGTGATGAAAAATTCAAGAATTTAACCATTTCTTCCAAAAAAGGCTTATCTCCCTGTTTCCAGCGCTTTTCTGACACTGGAGCTGATATGTGATGAAAAAGTAAAAATGTTAACCATTGCTTCCAAAAAAGGCTTATCTCCCCGTTTCCAGCTGTTTAGTGACATTTGGGATGATGTGTGATGAAAAATTCAAGAATTTAACCATTTCTTCCAAAAAAGGCTTATCTCCCTGTTTCCAGCGCTTTTCTGACACTTGGGCTGACATGTGATGAAAAAGTCAGAAATCTTAATCAATGCTTCCAAAAAAGGCTTATCTCCCCGTTTCCAGCTGTTTAGTGACATTTGGGATGATGTGTGATGAAAAATTCAAGAATTTAACCATTTCTTCCAAAAAAAGGCAGATCTCCCTGTTTCCAGCGCTTTTCTGACACTGGAGCTGATATGTGATGAAAAAGTCAAAATGTTAACCATTGCTTCCAAAAAAGGCTTATCTCCCCGTTTCCAGCTGTTAAGTGACAATTGGGATGATGTGTGATGAAAAATTCAAGAATTTAACCTTTTCTTCCAAAAAAGGCTTATCTCCCCGTTTCCAGCTGTTTAGTGACATTTGGGATGATGTGTGATGAAAAATTCAAGAATATAACCTTTTCTTCCAAAAAAAGGCAGATCTCCCTGTTTCCAGCGCTTTTCTGACACTTGGGCTGACATGTGATGAAAAAGTCAGAAATCTTAATCAATGCTTCCAAAAAAGGCTTATCTCCCCGTTTCCAGCTGTTTAGTGACATTTGGGATGATGTGTGATGAAAAATTCAAGAATTTAACCTTTTCTTCCAAAAAAAGGGAGATCTCCCTGTTTCCAGCGCTTTTCTGACACTGGAGCTGATATGTGATGAAAAAGTCAAAATGTTAACCATTGCTTCCAAAAAAGGCTTATCTCCCCGTTTCCAGCTGTTTAATGACATTTGAGATGATGTGTGATAAAAAATTCAAGAATTTAACCATTTCTTCCAAAAAAAGGCAGATCTCCCTGTTTCCAGCGCTTTTCTGACACTTGGGCTGACATGTGATGAAAAAGTCAGAAATCTTAATCAATGCTTCCAAAAAAGGCTTATCTCCCCGTTTCCAGCTGTTTAGTGACATTTGGGATGATGTGTGATGAAAAATTCAAGAATTTAACCTTTTCTTCCAAAAAAAGGCAGATCTCCCTGTTTCCAGCGCTTTTCTGACACTGGAGCTGATATGTGATGAAAAAGTCAAAATGTTAACCATTGCTTCCAAAAAAGGCTTATCTCCCCGTTTCCAGCTGTTTAGTGACATTTGGGATGATGTGTGATGAAAAATTCAAGAATATAACCTTTTCTTCCAAAAAAAGGCAGATCTCCCTGTTTCCAGCGCTTTTCTGACACTTGGGCTGACATGTGATGAAAAAGTCAGAAATCTTAATCAATGCTTCCAAAAAAGGCTTATCTCCCCGTTTCCAGCTGTTTAGTGACATTTGGGATGATGTGTGATGAAAAATTCAAGAATTTAACCATTTCTTCCAAAAAAGGCTTATCTCCCTGTTTCCAGCGTTTTTCTGACACTTGGGCTGACATGTGATGAAAAAGTCAGAAATCTTAATCAATGCTTCCAAAAAAGGCTTATCTCCCCGTTTTCAGCTGTTTAGTGACATTTGGGATGATGTGTGATGAAAAATTCAAGAATTTAACCATTTCTTCCAAAAAAGGCTTATCTCCTTGTTTCCAGCGCTTTTCTGACACTTGGGCTGACATGTGATGAAAAAGTCAGAAATCTTAATCAATGCTTCCAAAAAAGGCTTATCTCCCCGTTTCCAGCTGTTTAGTGACATTTGGGATGATGTGTGATGAAAAATTCAAGAATTTAACCATTTCTTCCAAAAAAGGCTTATCTCCTTGTTTCCAGCGCTTTTCTGACACTTAGGCTGACATGTGATGAAAAAGTCAGAAATCTTAATCAATGCTTCCAAAAAAGGCTTATCTCCCCGTTTCCAGCTGTTTAGTGACATTTGGGATGATGTGTGATGAAAAATTCAAGAATTTAACCTTTTCTTCCAAAAAAAGGCAGATCTCCCTGTTTCCAGCGCTTTTCTGACACTGGAGCTGATATGTGATGAAAAAGTCAAAATGTTAACCATTGCTTCCAAAAAAGGCTTATCTCCCCGTTTCCAGCTGTTTAATGACATTTGGGATGATGTGTGATAAAAAATTCAAGAATTTAACCATTTCTTCCAAAAAAAGGCAGATCTCCCTGTTTCCAGCGCTTTTCTGACACTTGGGCTGACATGTGATGAAAAAGTCAGAAATCTTAATCAATGCTTCCAAAAAAGGCTTATCTCCCCGTTTCCAGCTGTTTAGTGACATTTGGGATGATGTGTGATGAAAAATTCAAGAATTTAACCATTTCTTCCAAAAAAGGCTTATCTCCCTGTTTCCAGCGCTTTTCTGACACTTAGGCTGACATGTGATGAAAAAGTCAAAATGTTAACCATTGCTTCCAAAAAAGGCTTATCTCCCCGATTCCAGCTGTTTAGTGACATTTGGGATGATGTGTGATGAAAAATTCAAGAATATAACCTTAACTTCCAAAAAAAGGCAGATCTCCCTGTTTCCAGCGCTTTTCTGACACTTGGGCTGACATGTGATGAAAAAGTCAGAAATCTTAATCAATGCTTCCAAAAAAGGCTTATCTCCCCGTTTCCAGCTGTTTAGTGACATTTGGGATGATGTGTGATGAAAAATTCAAGAATTTAACCATTTCTTCCAAAAAAGGCTTATCTCCCTGTTTCCAGCGTTTTTCTGACACTTGGGCTGACATGTGATGAAAAAGTCAGAAATCTTAATCAATGCTTCCAAAAAAGGCTTATCTCCCCGTTTTCAGCTGTTTAGTGACATTTGGGATGATGTGTGATGAAAAATTCAAGAATTTAACCATTTCTTCCAAAAAAGGCTTATCTCCTTGTTTCCAGCGTTTTTCTGACACTTGGGCTGACATGTGATGAAAAAGTCAGAAATCTTAATCAATGCTTCCAAAAAAGGCTTATCTCCCCGTTTCCAGCTGTTTAGTGACATTTGGGATGATGTGTGATGAAAAATTCAAGAATTTAACCTTTTCTTCCAAAAAAAGGCAGATCTCCCTGTTTCCAGCGCTTTTCTGACACTGGAGCTGATATGTGATGAAAAAGTCAAAATGTTAACCATTGCTTCCAAAAAAGGCTTATCTCCCCGTTTCCAGCTGTTTAGTGACATTTGGGATGATGTGTGATGAAAAATTCAAGAATTTAACCATTTCTTCCAAAAAAGGCTTATCTCCCTGTTTCCAGCGCTTTTCTGACACTTGGGCTAACATTTGATGAAAAAGTCAGAAATCTTAATCAATGCTTCCAAAAAAAGCTTATCTCCCCGTTTCCAGCTGTTTAGTGACATTTGGGATGATGTGTGATGAAAAATTCAAGAATTTAACCATTTCTTCCAAAAAAGGCTTATCTCCCTGTTTCCAGCGTTTTTCTGACACTTGGGCTGACATGTGATGAAAAAGTCAGAAATCTTAATCAATGCTTCCAAAAAAGGCTTATCTCGCCGTATCCAGCTGTTTAGTGACATTTGGGATGATGTGTGATGAAAAATTCAAGAATTTAACCATTTCTTCCAAAAAAGGCTTATCTCCTTGTTTCCAGCGCTTTTCTGACACTTAGGCTGACATGTGATGAAAAAGTCAGAAATCTTAATCAATGCTTCCAAAAAAGGCTTATCTCCCCGTTTCCAGCTGTTTAGTGACATTTGGGATGATGTGTGATGAAAAATTCAAGAATTTAACCTTTTCTTCCAAAAAAAGGCAGATCTCCCTGTTTCCAGCGCTTTTCTGACACTGGAGCTGATATGTGATGAAAAAGTCAAAATGTTAACCATTGCTTCCAAAAAAGGCTTATCTCCCCGTTTCCAGCTGTTTAATGACATTTGGGATGATGTGTGATAAAAAATTCAAGAATTTAACCATTTCTTCCAAAAAAAGGCAGATCTCCCTGTTTCCAGCGCTTTTCTGACACTTGGGCTGACATGTGATGAAAAAGTCAGAAATCTTAATCAATGCTTCCAAAAAAGGCTTATCTCCCCGTTTCCAGCTGTTTAGTGACATTTGGGATGATGTGTGATGAAAAATTCAAGAATTTAACCATTTCTTCCAAAAAAGGCTTATCTCCCTGTTTCCAGCGCTTTTCTGACACTTAGGCTGACATGTGATGAAAAAGTCAAAATGTTAACCATTGCTTCCAAAAAAGGCTTATCTCCCCGATTCCAGCTGTTTAGTGACATTTGGGATGATGTGTGATGAAAAATTCAAGAATATAACCTTAACTTCCAAAAAAAGGCAGATCTCCCTGTTTCCAGCGCTTTTCTGACACTTGGGCTGACATGTGATGAAAAAGTCAGAAATCTTAATCACTGCTTCCAAAAAAGGCTTATCTCCCCGTTTCCAGCTGTTTAGTGACATTTGGGATGATGTGTGATGAAAAATTCAAGAATTTAACCATTTCTTCCAAAAAAGGCTTATCTCCTTGTTTCCAGCGCTTTTCTGACACTTAGGCTGACATGTGATGAAAAAGTCAGAAATCTTAATCAATGCTTCCAAAAAAGGCTTATCTCCCCGTTTCCAGCTGTTTAGTGACATTTGGGATGATGTGTGATGAAAAATTCAAGAATTTAACCTTTTCTTCCAAAAAAAGGCAGATCTCCCTGTTTCCAGCGCTTTTCTGACACTGGAGCTGATATGTGATGAAAAAGTCAAAATGTTAACCATTGCTTCCAAAAAAGGCTTATCTCCCCGTTTCCAGCTGTTTAATGACATTTGGGATGATGTGTGATAAAAAATTCAAGAATTTAACCATTTCTTCCAAAAAAAGGCAGATCTCCCTGTTTCCAGCGCTTTTCTGACACTTGGGCTGACATGTGATGAAAAAGTCAGAAATCTTAATCAATGCTTCCAAAAAAGGCTTATCTCCCCGTTTCCAGCTGTTTAGTGACATTTGGGATGATGTGTGATGAAAAATTCAAGAATTTAACCATTTCTTCCAAAAAAGGCTTATCTCCCTGTTTCCAGCGCTTTTCTGACACTTGGGCTGACATGTGATGAAAAAGTCAGAAATCTTAATCAATGCTTCCAAAAAAGGCTTATCTCCCCGTTTCCAGCTGTTTAGTGACATTTGGGATGATGTGTGATGAAAAATTCAAGAATTTAACCATTTCTTCCAAAAAAGGCTTATCTCCCTGTTTCCAGCGTTTTTCTGACACTTGGGCTGACATGTGATGAAAAAGTCAGAAATCTTAATCAATGCTTCCAAAAAAGGCTTATCTCCCCGTTTTCAGCTGTTTAGTGACATTTGGGATGATGTGTGATGAAAAATTCAAGAATTTAACCATTTCTTCCAAAAAAGGCTTATCTCCTTGTTTCCAGCGCTTTTCTGACACTTGGGCTGACATGTGATGAAAAAGTCAGAAATCTTAATCAATGCTTCCAAAAAAGGCTTATCTCCCCGTTTCCAGCTGTTTAGTGACATTTGGGATGATGTGTGATGAAAAATTCAAGAATTTAACCTTTTCTTCCAAAAAAAGGCAGATCTCCCTGTTTCCAGCGCTTTTCTGACACTGGAGCTGATATGTGATGAAAAAGTTAAAATGTTAACCATTGCTTCCAAAAAAGGCTTATCTCCCCGTTTCCAGCTGTTTAATGACATTTGGGATGATGTGTGATAAAAAATTCAAGAATTTAACCATTTCTTCCAAAAAAAGGCAGATCTCCCTGTTTCCAGCGCTTTTCTGACACTTGGGCTGACATGTGATGAAAAAGTCAGAAATCTTAATCAATGCTTCCAAAAAAGGCTTATCTCCCCGTTTCCAGCTGTTTAGTGACATTTGGGATGATGTGTGATGAAAAATTCAAGAATTTAACCATTTCTTCCAAAAAAGGCTTATCTCCCTGTTTCCAGCGCTTTTCTGACACTTACGCTGACATGTGATGAAAAAGTCAAAATGTTAACCATTGCTTCCAAAAAAGGCTTATCTCCCCGATTCCAGCTGTTTAGTGACATTTGGGATGATGTGTGATGAAAAATTCAAGAATATAACCTTTTCTTCCAAAAAAAGGCAGATCTCCCTGTTTCCAGCGCTTTTCTGACACTTGGGCTGACATGTGATGAAAAAGTCAGAAATCTTAATCAATGCTTCCAAAAAAGGCTTATCTCCCCGTTTCCAGCTGTTTAGTGACATTTGGGATGATGTGTGTTGAAAAATTCAAGAATTTAACCATTTCTTCCAAAAAAGGCTTATCTCCCTGTTTCCAGCGTTTTTCTGACACTTGGGCTGACATGTGATGAAAAAGTCAGAAATCTTAATCAATGCTTCCAAAAAGGCTTATCTCCCCGTTTCCAGCTGTTTAGTGACATTTGGGATGATGTGTGATGAAAAATTCAAGAATTTAACCTTTTCTTCCAAAAAAAGGCAGATCTCCCTGTTTCCAGCGCTTTTCTGACACTGGAGCTGATATGTGATGAAAAAGTCAAAATGTTAACCATTGCTTCCAAAAAAGGCTTATCTCCCCGTTTCCAGCTGTTTAGTGACATTTGGGATGATGTGTGATGAAAAATTCAAGAATTTAACCATTTCTTCCAAAAAAGGCTTATCTCCTTGTTTCCAGCGCTTTTCTGACACTTGGGCTGATATGTGATGAAAAAGTCAGAAATCTTAATCAATGCTTCCAAAAAAGGCTTATCTCCCCGTTTCCAGCTGTTTAGTGACATTTGGGATGATGTGTGATGAAAAATTCAAGAATTTAACCTTTTCTTCCAAAAAAAGGCAGATCTCCCTGTTTCCAGCGCTTTTCTGACACTGGAGCTGATATGTGATGAAAAAGTTAAAATGTTAACCATTGCTTCCAAAAAAGGCTTATCTCCCCGTTTCCAGCTGTTTAATGACATTTGGGATGATGTGTGATAAAAAATTCAAGAATTTAACCATTTCTTCCAAAAAAAGGCAGATCTCCCTGTTTCCAGCGCTTTTCTGACACTTGGGCTGACATGTGATGAAAAAGTCAGAAATCTTAATCAATGCTTCCAAAAAAGGCTTATCTCCCCGTTTCCAGCTGTTTAGTGACATTTGGGATGATGTGTGATGAAAAATTCAAGAATTTAACCATTTCTTCCAAAAAAGGCTTATCTCCCTGTTTCCAGCGCTTTTCTGACACTTACGCTGACATGTGATGAAAAAGTCAAAATGTTAACCATTGCTTCCAAAAAAGGCTTATCTCCCCGATTCCAGCTGTTTAGTGACATTTGGGATGATGTGTGATGAAAAATTCAAGAATATAACCTTTTCTTCCAAAAAAAGGCAGATCTCCCTGTTTCCAGCGCTTTTCTGACACTTGGGCTGACATGTGATGAAAAAGTCAGAAATCTTAATCAATGCTTCCAAAAAAGGCTTATCTCCCCGTTTCCAGCTGTTTAGTGACATTTGGGATGATGTGTGTTGAAAAATTCAAGAATTTAACCATTTCTTCCAAAAAAGGCTTATCTCCCTGTTTCCAGCGTTTTTCTGACACTTGGGCTGACATGTGATGAAAAAGTCAGAAATCTTAATCAATGCTTCCAAAAAGGCTTATCTCCCCGTTTCCAGCTGTTTAGTGACATTTGGGATGATGTGTGATGAAAAATTCAAGAATTTAACCTTTTCTTCCAAAAAAAGGCAGATCTCCCTGTTTCCAGCGCTTTTCTGACACTGGAGCTGATATGTGATGAAAAAGTCAAAATGTTAACCATTGCTTCCAAAAAAGGCTTATCTCCCCGTTTCCAGCTGTTTAGTGACATTTGGGATGATGTGTGATGAAAAATTCAAGAATTTAACCATTTCTTCCAAAAAAGGCTTATCTCCTTGTTTCCAGCGCTTTTCTGACACTTGGGCTGATATGTGATGAAAAAGTCAGAAATCTTAATCAATGCTTCCAAAAAAGGCTTATCTCCCCGTTTCCAGCTGTTTAGTGACATTTGGGATGATGTGTGATGAAAAATTCAAGAATTTAACCTTTTCTTCCAAAAAAAGGCAGATCTCCCTGTTTCCAGCGCTTTTCTGACACTGGAGCTGATATGTGATGAAAAAGTCAAAATGTTAACCATTGCTTCCAAAAAAGGCTTATCTCCTTGTTTCCAGCGCTTTTCTGACACTTAGGCTGACATGTGATGAAAAAGTCAGAAATCTTAATCAATGCTTCCAAAAAAGGCTTATCTCCCCGTTTCCAGCGCTTTTCTGACACTGGAGCTGATATGTGATGAAAAAGTCAAAATGTTAACCATTGCTTCCAAAAAAGGCTTATCTCCCCGTTTCCAGCTGTTTAATGACATTTGGGATGATGTGTGATAAAAAATTCAAGAATTTAACCATTTCTTCCAAAAAAAGGCAGATCTCCCTGTTTCCAGCGCTTTTCTGACACTTGGGCTGACATGTGATGAAAAAGTCAGAAATCTTAATCAATGGTTCCAAAAAAGGCTTAACTCCCCGTTTCCAGCTGTTTAGTGACATTTGGGATGATGTGTGATGAAAAATTCAAGAATTTAACCATTTCTTCCAAAAAAGGCTTATCTCCCTGTTTCCAGCGCTTTTCTGACACTTAGGCTGACATGTGATGAAAAAGTCAAAATGTTAACCATTGCTTCCAAAAAAGGCTTATCTCCCCGATTCCAGCGGTTTAGTGACATTTGGGATGATGTGTGATGAAAAATTCAAGAATATAACCTTTTCTTCCAAAAAAAGGAAGATCTCCCTGTTTCCAGCGCTTTTCTGACACTTGGGCTGACATGTGATGAAAAAGTCAGAAATCTTAATCAATGCTTCCAAAAAATGCTTATCTCCCCGTTTCCAGCTGTTTAGTGACATTTGGGATGATGTGTGATGAAAAATTCAAGAATTTAACCATTTCTTCCAAAAAAGGCTTATCTCCCTGTTTCCAGCGCTTTTCTGACACTTAGGCTGACATGTGATGAAAAAGTCAAAATGTTAACCATTGCTTCCAAAAAAGGCTTATCTCCCCGATTCCAGCTGTTTAGTGACATTTGGGATGATGTGTGATGAAAAATTCAAGAATATAACCTTTTCTTCCAAAAAAAGGCAGATCTCCCTGTTTCCAGCGCTTTTCTGACACTTGGGCTGACATGTGATGAAAAAGTCAGAAATCTTAATCAATGCTTCCAAAAAAGGCTTATCTCCCCGTTTCCAGCTGTTTAGTGACATTTGGGATGATGTGTGATGAAAAATTCAAGAATTTAACCATTTATTCCAAAAAAGGCTTATCTCCCTGTTTCCAGCGTTTTTCTGACACTTGGGCTGACATGTGATGAAAAAGTCAGAAATCTTAATCAATGCTTCCAAAAAGGCTTATCTCCCCGTTTCCAGCTGTTTAGTGACATTTGGGATGATGTGTGATGAAAAATTCAAGAATTTAACCTTTTCTTCCAAAAAAAGGCAGATCTCCCTGTTTCCAGCGCTTTTCTGACACTGGAGCTGATATGTGATGAAAAAGTCAAAATGTTAACCATTGCTTCCAAAAAAGGCTTATCTCCCCGTTTCCAGCTGTTTAGTGACATTTGGGATGATGTGTGATGAAAAATTCAAGAATTTAACCATTTCTTCCAAAAAAGGCTTATCTCCTTGTTTCCAGCGCTTTTCTGACACTTGGGCTGACATGTGATGAAAAAGTCAGAAATCTTAATCAATGCTTCCAAAAAAGGCTTATCTCCCCGTTTCCAGCTGTTTAGTGACATTTGGGATGATGTGTGATGAAAAATTCAAGAATTTAACCTTTTCTTCCAAAAAAAGGCAGATCTCCCTGTTTCCAGCGCTTTTCTGACACTGGAGCTGATATGTGATGAAAAAGTCAAAATGTTAACCATTGCTTCCAAAAAAGGCTTATCTCCCCGTTTCCAGCTGTTTAATGACATTTGGGATGATGTGTGATAAAAAATTCAAGAATTTAACCATTTCTTCCAAAAAAAGGCAGATCTCCCTGTTTCCAGCGCTTTTCTGACACTTGGGCTGACATGTGATGAAAAAGTCAGAAATCTTAATCAATGCTTCCAAAAAAGGCTTATCTCCCCGTTTCCAGCTGTTTAGTGACATTTGGGATGATGTGTGATGAAAAATTCAAGAATTTAACCATTTCTTCCAAAAAAGGCTTATCTCCCTGTTTCCAGCGCTTTTCTGACACTTAGGCTGACATGTGATGAAAAAGTCAAAATGTTAACCATTGCTTCCAAAAAAGGCTTATCTCCCCGATTCCAGCTGTTTAGTGACATTTGGGATGATGTGTGATGAAAAATTCAAGAATATAACCTTAACTTCCAAAAAAAGGCAGATCTCCCTGTTTCCAGCGCTTTTCTGACACTTGGGCTGACATGTGATGAAAAAGTCAGAAATCTTAATCAATGCTTCCAAAAAAGGCTTATCTCCCCGTTTCCAGCTGTTTAGTGACATTTGGGATGATGTGTGATGAAAAATTCAAGAATTTAACCATTTCTTCCAAAAAAGGCTTATCTCCCTGTTTCCAGCGTTTTTCTGACACTTGGGCTGACATGTGATGAAAAAGTCAGAAATCTTAATCAATGCTTCCAAAAAGGCTTATCTCCCCGTTTCCAGCTGTTTAGTGACATTTGGGATGATGTGTGATGAAAAATTCAAGAATTTAACCATTTCTTCCAAAAAAGGCTTATCTCACTGTTTCCAGCGCTTTTCTGACACTTGGGCTGACATGTGATGAAAAAGTCAGAAATCTTAATCAATGCTTCCAAAAAAGGCTTATCTCCCCGTTTCCAGCTTTTTAGTGACATTTGGGATGATGTGTGATGAAAAATTCAAGAATTTAACCATTTCTTCCAAAAAAGGCTTATCTCCCTGTTTCCAGCGCTTTTCTGACACTTGGGCTGACATGTGATGAAAAGTCAGAAATCTTAATCACTGCTTCCAAAAAAGGCTTATCTCCCCGTTTCCAGCTGTTTAGTGACATTTGGGATGATGTGTGATGAAAAATTCAAGAATTTAACCATTTCTTCCAAAAAAGGCTTATCTCCTTGTTTCCAGCGCTTTTCTGACACTTAGGCTGACATGTGATGAAAAAGTCAGAAATCTTAATCAATGCTTCCAAAAAAGGCTTATCTCCCCGTTTCCAGCTGTTTAGTGACATTTGGGATGATGTGTGATGAAAAATTCAAGAATTTAACCTTTTCTTCCAAAAAAAGGCAGATCTCCCTGTTTCCAGCGCTTTTCTGACACTGGAGCTGATATGTGATGAAAAAGTCAAAATGTTAACCATTGCTTCCAAAAAAGGCTTATCTCCCCGTTTCCAGCTGTTTAATGACATTTGGGATGATGTGTGATAAAAAATTCAAGAATTTAACCATTTCTTCCAAAAAAAGGCAGATCTCCCTGTTTCCAGCGCTTTTCTGACACTTGGGCTGACATGTGATGAAAAAGTCAGAAATCTTAATCAATGCTTCCAAAAAAGGCTTATCTCCCCGTTTCCAGCTGTTTAGTGACATTTGGGATGATGTGTGATGAAAAATTCAAGAATTTAACCATTTCTTCCAAAAAAGGCTTATCTCCCTGTTTCCAGCGCTTTTCTGACACTTGGGCTGACATGTGATGAAAAAGTCAGAAATCTTAATCAATGCTTCCAAAAAAGGCTTATCTCCCCGTTTCCAGCTGTTTAGTGACATTTGGGATGATGTGTGATGAAAAATTCAAGAATTTAACCATTTCTTCCAAAAAAGGCTTATCTCCCTGTTTCCAGCGTTTTTCTGACACTTGGGCTGACATGTGATGAAAAAGTCAGAAATCTTAATCAATGCTTCCAAAAAAGGCTTATCTCCCCGTTTTCAGCTGTTTAGTGACATTTGGGATGATGTGTGATGAAAAATTCAAGAATTTAACCATTTCTTCCAAAAAAGGCTTATCTCACTGTTTCCAGCGCTTTTCTGACACTTGGGCTGACATGTGATGAAAAAGTCAGAAATCTTAATCAATGCTTCCAAAAAAGGCTTATCTCCCCGTTTCCAGCTGTTTAGTGACATTTGGGATGATGTGTGATGAAAAATTCAAGAATTTAACCATTTCTTCCAAAAAAGGCTTATCTCCCTGTTTCCAGCGCTTTTCTGACACTTGGGCTGACATGTGATGAAAAGTCAGAAATCTTAATCACTGCTTCCAAAAAAGGCTTATCTCCCCGTTTCCAGCTGTTTAGTGACATTTGGGATGATGTGTGATGAAAAATTCAAGAATTTAACCATTTCTTCCAAAAAAGGCTTATCTCCTTGTTTCCAGCGCTTTTCTGACACTTAGGCTGACATGTGATGAAAAAGTCAGAAATCTTAATCAATGCTTCCAAAAAAGGCTTATCTCCCCGTTTCCAGCTGTTTAGTGACATTTGGGATGATGTGTGATGAAAAATTCAAGAATTTAACCTTTTCTTCCAAAAAAAGGCAGATCTCCCTGTTTCCAGCGCTTTTCTGACACTGGAGCTGATATGTGATGAAAAAGTCAAAATGTTAACCATTGCTTCCAAAAAAGGCTTATCTCCCCGTTTCCAGCTGTTTAGTGACATTTGGGATGATGTGTGATGAAAAATTCAAGAATTTAACCATTTCTTCCAAAAAAGGCTTATCTCCCTGTTTCCAGCGCTTTTCTGACACTTGGGCTGACATGTGATGAAAAAGTCAGAAATCTTAATCAATGCTTCCAAAAAAGGCTTATCTCCCCGTTTCCAGCTGTTTAGTGACATTTGGGATGATGTGTGATGAAAAATTCAAGAATTTAACCATTTCTTCCAAAAAAGGCTTATCTCCCTGTTTCCAGCGTTTTTCTGACACTTGGGCTGACATGTGATGAAAAAGTCAGAAATCTTAATCAATGCTTCCAAAAAAGGCTTATCTCCCCGTTTTCAGCTGTTTAGTGACATTTGGGATGATGTGTGATGAAAAATTCAAGAATTTAACCATTTCTTCCAAAAAAGGCTTATCTCCTTGTTTCCAGCGCTTTTCTGACACTTGGGCTGACATGTGATGAAAAAGTCAGAAATCTTAATCAATGCTTCCAAAAAAGGCTTATCTCCCCGTTTCCAGCTGTTTAGTGACATTTGGGATGATGTGTGATGAAAAATTCAAGAATTTAACCTTTTCTTCCAAAAAAAGGCAGATCTCCCTGTTTCCAGCGCTTTTCTGACACTGGAGCTGATATGTGATGAAAAAGTTAAAATGTTAACCATTGCTTCCAAAAAAGGCTTATCTCCCCGTTTCCAGCTGTTTAATGACATTTGGGATGATGTGTGATAAAAAATTCAAGAATTTAACCATTTCTTCCAAAAAAAGGCAGATCTCCCTGTTTCCAGCGCTTTTCTGACACTTGGGCTGACATGTGATGAAAAAGTCAGAAATCTTAATCAATGCTTCCAAAAAAGGCTTATCTCCCCGTTTCCAGCTGTTTAGTGACATTTGGGATGATGTGTGATGAAAAATTCAAGAATTTAACCATTTCTTCCAAAAAAGGCTTATCTCCCTGTTTCCAGCGCTTTTCTGACACTTACGCTGACATGTGATGAAAAAGTCAAAATGTTAACCATTGCTTCCAAAAAAGGCTTATCTCCCCGATTCCAGCTGTTTAGTGACATTTGGGATGATGTGTGATGAAAAATTCAAGAATATAACCTTTTCTTCCAAAAAAAGGCAGATCTCCCTGTTTCCAGCGCTTTTCTGACACTTGGGCTGACATGTGATGAAAAAGTCAGAAATCTTAATCAATGCTTCCAAAAAAGGCTTATCTCCCCGTTTCCAGCTGTTTAGTGACATTTGGGATGATGTGTGTTGAAAAATTCAAGAATTTAACCATTTCTTCTAAAAAAGGCTTATCTCCCTGTTTCCAGCGTTTTTCTGACACTTGGGCTGACATGTGATGAAAAAGTCAGAAATCTTAATCAATGCTTCCAAAAAGGCTTATCTCCCCGTTTCCAGCTGTTTAGTGACATTTGGGATGATGTGTGATGAAAAATTCAAGAATTTAACCTTTTCTTCCAAAAAAAGGCAGATCTCCCTGTTTCCAGCGCTTTTCTGACACTGGAGCTGATATGTGATGAAAAAGTCAAAATGTTAACCATTGCTTCCAAAAAAGGCTTATCTCCCCGTTTCCAGCTGTTTAGTGACATTTGGGATGATGTGTGATGAAAAATTCAAGAATTTAACCATTTCTTCCAAAAAAGGCTTATCTCCTTGTTTCCAGCGCTTTTCTGACACTTGGGCTGATATGTGATGAAAAAGTCAGAAATCTTAATCAATGCTTCCAAAAAAGGCTTATCTCCCCGTTTCCAGCTGTTTAGTGACATTTGGGATGATGTGTGATGAAAAATTCAAGAATTTAACCTTTTCTTCCAAAAAAAGGCAGATCTCCCTGTTTCCAGCGCTTTTCTGACACTGGAGCTGATATGTGATGAAAAAGTCAAAATGTTAACCATTGCTTCCAAAAAAGGCTTATCTCCTTGTTTCCAGCGCTTTTCTGACACTTAGGCTGACATGTGATGAAAAAGTCAGAAATCTTAATCAATGCTTCCAAAAAAGGCTTATCTCCCCGTTTCCAGCGCTTTTCTGACACTGGAGCTGATATGTGATGAAAAAGTCAAAATGTTAACCATTGCTTCCAAAAAAGGCTTATCTCCCCGTTTCCAGCTGTTTAATGACATTTGGGATGATGTGTGATAAAAAATTCAAGAATTTAACCATTTCTTCCAAAAAAAGGCAGATCTCCCTGTTTCCAGCGCTTTTCTGACACTTGGGCTGACATGTGATGAAAAAGTCAGAAATCTTAATCAATGCTTCCAAAAAAGGCTTATCTCCCCGTTTCCAGCTGTTTAGTGACATTTGGGATGATGTGTGATGAAAAATTCAAGAATTTAACCATTTCTTCCAAAAAAGGCTTATCTCCCTGTTTCCAGCGCTTTTCTGACACTTAGGCTGACATGTGATGAAAAAGTCAAAATGTTAACCATTGCTTCCAAAAAAGGCTTATCTCCCCGATTCCAGCGGTTTAGTGACATTTGGGATGATGTGTGATGAAAAATTCAAGAATATAACCTTTTCTTCCAAAAAAAGGAAGATCTCCCTGTTTCCAGCGCTTTTCTGACACTTGGGCTGACATGTGATGAAAAAGTCAGAAATCTTAATCAATGCTTCCAAAAAAGGCTTATCTCCCCGTTTCCAGCTGTTTAGTGACATTTGGGATGATGTGTGATGAAAAATTCAAGAATTTAACCTTTTCTTCCAAAAAAAGGCAGATCTCCCTGTTTCCAGCGCTTTTCTGACACTGGAGCTGATATGTGATGAAAAAGTCAAAATGTTAACCATTGCTTCCAAAAAAGGCTTATCTCCCCGT
The DNA here is from genome assembly GCF_963576545.1 of Limanda limanda. Classification (NCBI taxonomy): domain Eukaryota; kingdom Metazoa; phylum Chordata; class Actinopteri; order Pleuronectiformes; family Pleuronectidae; genus Limanda; species Limanda limanda. The sequence goes on from NW_026870402.1 coordinate 960,795, forward strand.
TTCCAGCTGTTTAATGACATTTGGGATGATGTGTGATAAAAAATTCAAGAATTTAACCATTTCTTTCAAAAAAAGGCAGATCTCCCTGTTTCCAGCGCTTTTCTGACACTTGGGCTGACATGTGATGAAAAAGTCAGAAATCTTAATCAATGCTTCCAAAAAAGGCTTATCTCCCCGTTTCCAGCTGTTTAGTGACATTTGGGATGATGTGTGATGAAAAATTCAAGAATTTAACCATTTATTCCAAAAAAGGCTTATCTCCCTGTTTCCAGCGTTTTTCTGACACTTGGGCTGACATGTGATGAAAAAGTCAGAAATCTTAATCAATGCTTCCAAAAAGGCTTATCTCCCCGTTTCCAGCTGTTTAGTGACATTTGGGATGATGTGTGATGAAAAATTCAAGAATTTAACCTTTTCTTCCAAAAAAAGGCAGATCTCCCTGTTTCCAGCGCTTTTCTGACACTGGAGCTGATATGTGATGAAAAAGTCAAAATGTTAACCATTGCTTCCAAAAAAGGCTTATCTCCCCGTTTCCAGCTGTTTAGTGACATTTGGGATGATGTGTGATGAAAAATTCAAGAATTTAACCATTTCTTCCAAAAAAGGCTTATCTCCTTGTTTCCAGCGCTTTTCTGACACTTGGGCTGACATGTGATGAAAAAGTCAGAAATCTTAATCAATGCTTCCAAAAAAGGCTTATCTCCCCGTTTCCAGCTGTTTAGTGACATTTGGGATGATGTGTGATGAAAAATTCAAGAATTTAACCTTTTCTTCCAAAAAAAGGCAGATATCCCTGTTTCCAGCGCTTTTCTGACACTGGAGCTGATATGTGATGAAAAAGTCAAAATGTTAACCATTGCTTCCAAAAAAGGCTTATCTCCCCGTTTCCAGCTGTTTAATGACATTTGGGATGATGTGTGATAAAAAATTCAAGAATTTAACCATTTCTTCCAAAAAAAGGCAGATCTCCCTGTTTCCAGCGCTTTTCTGACACTTAGGCTGACATGTGATGAAAAAGTCACAATGTTAACCATTGCTTCCAAAAAAGGCTTATCTCCCCGATTCCAGCTGTTTAGTGACATTTGGGATGATGTGTGATGAAAAATTCAAGAATATAACCTTTTCTTCCAAAAAAAGGCAGATCTCCCTGTTTCCAGCGCTTTTCTGACACTTGGGCTGACATGTGATGAAAAAGTCAGAAATCTTAATCAATGCTTCCAAAAAAGGCTTATCTCCCCGTTTCCAGCTGTTTAGTGACATTTGGGATGATGTGTGATGAAAAATTCAAGAATTTAACCATTTCTTCCAAAAAAGGCTTATCTCCCTGTTTCCAGCGTTTTTCTGACACTTGGGCTGACATGTGATGAAAAAGTCAGAAATCTTAATCAATGCTTCCAAAAAAGGCTTATCTCCCCGTTTCCAGCTGTTTAGTGACATTTGGGATGATGTGTGATGAAAAATTCAAGAATTTAACCTTTTCTTCCAAAAAAAGGCAGATCTCCCTGTTTCCAGCGCTTTTCTGACACTGGAGCTGATATGTGATGAAAAAGTCAAAATGTTAACCATTGCTTCCAAAAAAGGCTTATCTCCCCGTTTCCAGCTGTTTAGTGACATTTGGGATGATGTGTGATGAAAAATTCAAGAATTTAACCATTTCTTCCAAAAAAGGCTTATCTCCCTGTTTCCAGCGTTTTTCTGACACTTGGGCTGACATGTGATGAAAAAGTCAGAAATCTTAATCAATGCTTCCAAAAAGGCTTATCTCCCCGTTTCCAGCTGTTTAGTGACATTTGGGATGATGTGTGATGAAAAATTCAAGAATTTAACCTTTTCTTCCAAAAAAAGGCAGATCTCCCTGTTTCCAGCGCTTTTCTGACACTGGAGCTGATATGTGATGAAAAAGTCAAAATGTTAACCATTGCTTCCAAAAAAGGCTTATCTCCCCGTTTCCAGCTGTTTAGTGACATTTGGGATGATGTGTGATGAAAAATTCAAGAATTTAACCATTTCTTCCAAAAAAGGCTTATCTCCTTGTTTCCAGCGCTTTTCTGACACTTGGGCTGACATGTGATGAAAAAGTCAGAAATCTTAATCAATGCTTCCAAAAAAGGCTTATCTCCCCGTTTCCAGCTGTTTAGTGACATTTGGGATGATGTGTGATGAAAAATTCAAGAATTTAACCTTTTCTTCCAAAAAAAGGCAGATCTCCCTGTTTCCAGCGCTTTTCTGACACTGGAGCTGATATGTGATGAAAAAGTCAAAATGTTAACCATTGCTTCCAAAAAAGGCTTATCTCCTTGTTTCCAGCGCTTTTCTGACACTTGGGCTGACATGTGATGAAAAAGTCAGAAATCTTAATCAATGCTTCCAAAAAAGGCTTATCTCCCCGTTTCCAGCTGTTTAGTGACATTTGGGATGATGTGTGATGAAAAATTCAAGAATTTAACCTTTTCTTCCAAAAAAAGGCAGATATCCCTGTTTCCAGCGCTTTTCTGACACTGGAGCTGATATGTGATGAAAAAGTCAAAATGTTAACCATTGCTTCCAAAAAAGGCTTATCTCCCCGTTTCCAGCTGTTTAATGACATTTGGGATGATGTGTGATAAAAAATTCAAGAATTTAACCATTTCTTCCAAAAAAAGGCAGATCTCCCTGTTTCCAGCGCTTTTCTGACACTTGGGCTGACATGTGATGAAAAAGTCAGAAATCTTAATCAATGCTTCCAAAAAAGGCTTATCTCCCCGTTTCCAGCTGTTTAGTGACATTTGGGATGATGTGTGATGAAAAATTCAAGAATTTAACCATTTCTTCCAAAAAAGGCTTATCTCCCTGTTTCCAGCGCTTTTCTGACACTTGGGCTGACATGTGATGAAAAAGTCAGAAATCTTAATCAATGCTTCCAAAAAAGGCTTATCTCCCCGTTTCCAGCTGTTTAGTGACATTTGGGATGATGTGTGATGAAAAATTCAAGAATTTAACCTTTTCTTCCAAAAAAAGGCAGATCTCCCTGTTTCCAGCGCTTTTCTGACACTGGAGCTGATATGTGATGAAAAAGTCAAAATGTTAACCATTGCTTCCAAAAAAGGCTTATCTCCCCGTTTCCAGCTGTTTAGTGACATTTGGGATGATGTGTGATGAAAAATTCAAGAATTTAACCATTTCTTCCAAAAAAGGCTTATCTCCCTGTTTCCAGCGCTTTTCTGACACTTAGGCTGACATGTGATGAAAAAGTCAAAATGTTAACCATTGCTTCCAAAAAAGGCTTATCTCCCCGATTCCAGCTGTTTAGTGACATTTGGGATGATGTGTGATGAAAAATTCAAGAATATAACCTTGTCTTCCAAAAAAAGGCAGATCTCCCTGTTTCCAGCGCTTTTCTGACACTTGGGCTGACATGTGATGAAAAACTCAGAAATCTTAATCAATGCTTCCAAAAAAGGCTTATCTCCCCGTTTCCAGCTGTTTAGTGACATTTGGGATGATGTGTGATGAAAAATTCAAGAATTTAACAATTTCTTCCAAAAAAGGCTTATCTCCCTGTTTCCAGCGCTTTTCTGACACTTGGGCTGACATGTGATGAAAAAGTCAGAAATCTTAATCAATGCTTCCAAAAAAGGCTTATCTCCCCGTTTCCAGCTGTTTAGTGACATTTGGGATGATGTGTGATGAAAAATTCAAGAATTTAACCATTTCTTCCAAAAAAGGCTTATCTCCCTGTTTCCAGCGCTTTTCTGACACTTGGGCTGACATGTGATGAAAAAGTCAGAAATCTTAATCAATGCTTCCAAAAAAGGCTTATCTCCCCGTTTCCAGCTGTTTAGTGACATTTGGGATGATGTGTGATGAAAAATTCAAGAATTTAACCTTTTCTTCCAAAAAAAGGCAGATCTCCCTGTTTCCAGCGCTTTTCTGACACTGGAGCTGATATGTGATGAAAAAGTCAGAAATCTTAATCAATGCTTCCAAAAAAGGCTTATCTCCCCGTTTCCAGCTGTTTAGTGACATTTGGGATGATGTGTGATGAAAAATTCAAGAATTTAACCTTTTCTTCCAAAAAAAGGCAGATCTCCCTGTTTCCAGCGCTTTTCTGACACTGGAGCTGATATGTGATGAAAAAGTCAAAATGTTAACCATTGCTTCCAAAAAAGGCTTATCTCCTTGTTTCCAGCGCTTTTCTGACACTTAGGCTGACATGTGATGAAAAAGTCAGAAATCTTAATCAATGCTTCCAAAAAAGGCTTATCTCCCCGTTTCCAGCGCTTTTCTGACACTGGAGCTGATATGTGATGAAAAAGTCAAAATGTTAACCATTGCTTCCAAAAAAGGCTTATCTCCCCGTTTCCAGCTGTTTAATGACATTTGGGATGATGTGTGATAAAAAATTCAAGAATTTAACCATTTCTTCCAAAAAAAGGCAGATCTCCCTGTTTCCAGCGCTTTTCTGACACTTGGGCTGACATGTGATGAAAAAGTCAGAAATCTTAATCAATGCTTCCAAAAAAGGCTTATCTCCCCGTTTCCAGCTGTTTAGTGACATTTGGGATGATGTGTGATGAAAAATTCAAGAATTTAACCATTTCTTCCAAAAAAGGCTTATCTCCCTGTTTCCAGCGCTTTTCTGACACTTAGGCTGACATGTGATGAAAAAGTCAAAATGTTAACCATTGCTTCCAAAAAAGGCTTATCTCCCCGATTCCAGCGGTTTAGTGACATTTGGGATGATGTGTGATGAAAAATTCAAGAATATAACCTTTTCTTCCAAAAAAAGGAAGATCTCCCTGTTTCCAGCGCTTTTCTGACACTTGGGCTGACATGTGATGAAAAAGTCAGAAATCTTAATCAATGCTTCCAAAAAAGGCTTATCTCCCCGTTTCCAGCTGTTTAGTGACATTTGGGATGATGTGTGATGAAAAATTCAAGAATTTAACCTTTTCTTCCAAAAAAAGGCAGATCTCCCTGTTTCCAGCGCTTTTCTGACACTGGAGCTGATATGTGATGAAAAAGTCAAAATGTTAACCATTGCTTCCAAAAAAGGCTTATCTCCCCGTTTCCAGCTGTTTAATGACATTTGGGATGATGTGTGATAAAAAATTCAAGAATTTAACCATTTCTTTCAAAAAAAGGCAGATCTCCCTGTTTCCAGCGCTTTTCTGACACTTGGGCTGACATGTGATGAAAAAGTCAGAAATCTTAATCAATGCTTCCAAAAAAGGCTTATCTCCCCGTTTCCAGCTGTTTAGTGACATTTGGGATGATGTGTGATGAAAAATTCAAGAATTTAACCATTTATTCCAAAAAAGGCTTATCTCCCTGTTTCCAGCGTTTTTCTGACACTTGGGCTGACATGTGATGAAAAAGTCAGAAATCTTAATCAATGCTTCCAAAAAGGCTTATCTCCCCGTTTCCAGCTGTTTAGTGACATTTGGGATGATGTGTGATGAAAAATTCAAGAATTTAACCTTTTCTTCCAAAAAAAGGCAGATCTCCCTGTTTCCAGCGCTTTTCTGACACTGGAGCTGATATGTGATGAAAAAGTCAAAATGTTAACCATTGCTTCCAAAAAAGGCTTATCTCCCCGTTTCCAGCTGTTTAGTGACATTTGGGATGATGTGTGATGAAAAATTCAAGAATTTAACCATTTCTTCCAAAAAAGGCTTATCTCCTTGTTTCCAGCGCTTTTCTGACACTTGGGCTGACATGTGATGAAAAAGTCAGAAATCTTAATCAATGCTTCCAAAAAAGGCTTATCTCCCCGTTTCCAGCTGTTTAGTGACATTTGGGATGATGTGTGATGAAAAATTCAAGAATTTAACCTTTTCTTCCAAAAAAAGGCAGATATCCCTGTTTCCAGCGCTTTTCTGACACTGGAGCTGATATGTGATGAAAAAGTCAAAATGTTAACCATTGCTTCCAAAAAAGGCTTATCTCCCCGTTTCCAGCTGTTTAATGACATTTGGGATGATGTGTGATAAAAAATTCAAGAATTTAACCATTTCTTCCAAAAAAAGGCAGATCTCCCTGTTTCCAGCGCTTTTCTGACACTTAGGCTGACATGTGATGAAAAAGTCACAATGTTAACCATTGCTTCCAAAAAAGGCTTATCTCCCCGATTCCAGCTGTTTAGTGACATTTGGGATGATGTGTGATGAAAAATTCAAGAATATAACCTTTTCTTCCAAAAAAAGGCAGATCTCCCTGTTTCCAGCGCTTTTCTGACACTTGGGCTGACATGTGATGAAAAAGTCAGAAATCTTAATCAATGCTTCCAAAAAAGGCTTATCTCCCCGTTTCCAGCTGTTTAGTGACATTTGGGATGATGTGTGATGAAAAATTCAAGAATTTAACCATTTCTTCCAAAAAAGGCTTATCTCCCTGTTTCCAGCGTTTTTCTGACACTTGGGCTGACATGTGATGAAAAAGTCAGAAATCTTAATCAATGCTTCCAAAAAAGGCTTATCTCCCCGTTTCCAGCTGTTTAGTGACATTTGGGATGATGTGTGATGAAAAATTCAAGAATTTAACCTTTTCTTCCAAAAAAAGGCAGATCTCCCTGTTTCCAGCGCTTTTCTGACACTGGAGCTGATATGTGATGAAAAAGTCAAAATGTTAACCATTGCTTCCAAAAAAGGCTTATCTCCCCGTTTCCAGCTGTTTAGTGACATTTGGGATGATGTGTGATGAAAAATTCAAGAATTTAACCATTTCTTCCAAAAAAGGCTTATCTCCCTGTTTCCAGCGTTTTTCTGACACTTGGGCTGACATGTGATGAAAAAGTCAGAAATCTTAATCAATGCTTCCAAAAAGGCTTATCTCCCCGTTTCCAGCTGTTTAGTGACATTTGGGATGATGTGTGATGAAAAATTCAAGAATTTAACCTTTTCTTCCAAAAAAAGGCAGATCTCCCTGTTTCCAGCGCTTTTCTGACACTGGAGCTGATATGTGATGAAAAAGTCAAAATGTTAACCATTGCTTCCAAAAAAGGCTTATCTCCCCGTTTCCAGCTGTTTAGTGACATTTGGGATGATGTGTGATGAAAAATTCAAGAATTTAACCATTTCTTCCAAAAAAGGCTTATCTCCTTGTTTCCAGCGCTTTTCTGACACTTGGGCTGACATGTGATGAAAAAGTCAGAAATCTTAATCAATGCTTCCAAAAAAGGCTTATCTCCCCGTTTCCAGCTGTTTAGTGACATTTGGGATGATGTGTGATGAAAAATTCAAGAATTTAACCTTTTCTTCCAAAAAAAGGCAGATCTCCCTGTTTCCAGCGCTTTTCTGACACTGGAGCTGATATGTGATGAAAAAGTCAAAATGTTAACCATTGCTTCCAAAAAAGGCTTATCTCCTTGTTTCCAGCGCTTTTCTGACACTTGGGCTGACATGTGATGAAAAAGTCAGAAATCTTAATCAATGCTTCCAAAAAAGGCTTATCTCCCCGTTTCCAGCTGTTTAGTGACATTTGGGATGATGTGTGATGAAAAATTCAAGAATTTAACCTTTTCTTCCAAAAAAAGGCAGATATCCCTGTTTCCAGCGCTTTTCTGACACTGGAGCTGATATGTGATGAAAAAGTCAAAATGTTAACCATTGCTTCCAAAAAAGGCTTATCTCCCCGTTTCCAGCTGTTTAATGACATTTGGGATGATGTGTGATAAAAAATTCAAGAATTTAACCATTTCTTCCAAAAAAAGGCAGATCTCCCTGTTTCCAGCGCTTTTCTGACACTTGGGCTGACATGTGATGAAAAAGTCAGAAATCTTAATCAATGCTTCCAAAAAAGGCTTATCTCCCCGTTTCCAGCTGTTTAGTGACATTTGGGATGATGTGTGATGAAAAATTCAAGAATTTAACCATTTCTTCCAAAAAAGGCTTATCTCCCTGTTTCCAGCGCTTTTCTGACACTTGGGCTGACATGTGATGAAAAAGTCAGAAATCTTAATCAATGCTTCCAAAAAAGGCTTATCTCCCCGTTTCCAGCTGTTTAGTGACATTTGGGATGATGTGTGATGAAAAATTCAAGAATTTAACCATTTCTTCCAAAAAAGGCTTATCTCCTTGTTTCCAGCGCTTTTCTGACACTTAGGCTGACATGTGATGAAAAAGTCAAAAATCTTAATCAATGCTTCCAAAAAAGGCTTATCTCCCCGTTTCCAGCTGTTTAGTGACATTTGGGATGATGTTTGATGAAAAATTCAAGAATTTAACCATTTCTTCCAAAAAAGGCTTATCTCCCTGTTTCCAGCGTTTTTCTGACACTTGGGCTGACATGTGATGAAAAAGTCAGAAATCTTAATCAATGCTTCCAAAAAAGGCTTATCTCCCCGTTTCCAGCTGTTTAGTGACATTTGGGATGATGTGTGATGAAAAATTCAAGAATTTAACCTTTTCTTCCAAAAAAAGGCAGATCTCCCTGTTTCCAGCGCTTTTCTGACACTGGAGCTGATATGTGATGAAAAAGTCAAAATGTTAACCATTGCTTCCAAAAAAGGCTTATCTCCCCGTTTCCAGCTGTTTAGTGACATTTGGGATGATGTGTGATGAAAAATTCAAGAATTTAACCATTTCTTCCAAAAAAGGCTTATCTCCCTGTTTCCAGCGCTTTTCTGACACTTAGGCTGACATGTGATGAAAAAGTCAAAATGTTAACCATTGCTTCCAAAAAAGGCTTATCTCCCCGATTCCAGCTGTTTAGTGACATTTGGGATGATGTGTGATGAAAAATTCAAGAATATAACCTTGTCTTCCAAAAAAAGGCAGATCTCCCTGTTTCCAGCGCTTTTCTGACACTTGGGCTGACATGTGATGAAAAACTCAGAAATCTTAATCAATGCTTCCAAAAAAGGCTTATCTCCCCGTTTCCAGCTGTTTAGTGACATTTGGGATGATGTGTGATGAAAAATTCAAGAATTTAACAATTTCTTCCAAAAAAGGCTTATCTCCCTGTTTCCAGCGCTTTTCTGACACTTGGGCTGACATGTGATGAAAAAGTCAGAAATCTTAATCAATGCTTCCAAAAAAGGCTTATCTCCCCGTTTCCAGCTGTTTAGTGACATTTGGGATGATGTGTGATGAAAAATTCAAGAATTTAACCTTTTCTTCCAAAAAAAGGCAGATATCCCTGTTTCCAGCGCTTTTCTGACACTGGAGCTGATATGTGATGAAAAAGTCAAAATGTTAACCATTGCTTCCAAAAAAGGCTTATCTCCCCGTTTCCAGCTGTTTAATGACATTTGGGATGATGTGTGATAAAAAATTCAAGAATTTAACCATTTCTTCCAAAAAAAGGCAGATCTCCCTGTTTCCAGCGCTTTTCTGACACTTGGGCTGACATGTGATGAAAAAGTCAGAAATCTTAATCAATGCTTCCAAAAAAGGCTTATCTCCCCGTTTCCAGCTGTTTAGTGACATTTGGGATGATGTGTGATGAAAAATTCAAGAATTTAACCATTTCTTCCAAAAAAGGCTTATCTCCCTGTTTCCAGCGCTTTTCTGACACTTGGGCTGACATGTGATGAAAAAGTCAGAAATCTTAATCAATGCTTCCAAAAAAGGCTTATCTCCCCGTTTCCAGCTGTTTAGTGACATTTGGGATGATGTGTGATGAAAAATTCAAGAATTTAACCATTTCTTCCAAAAAAGGCATATCTCCTTGTTTCCAGCGCTTTTCTGACACTTAGGCTGACATGTGATGAAAAAGTCAGAAATCTTAATCAATGCTTCCAAAAAAGGCTTATCTCCCCGTTTCCAGCTGTTTAGTGACATTTGGGATGATGTGTGATGAAAAATTCAAGAATTTAACCATTTCTTCCAAAAAAGGCTTATCTCCCTGTTTCCAGCGTTTTTCTGACACTTGGGCTGACATGTGATGAAAAAGTCAGAAATCTTAATCAATGCTTCCAAAAAAGGCTTATCTCCCCGTTTCCAGCTGTTTAGTGACATTTGGGATGATGTGTGATGAAAAATTCAAGAATTTAACCTTTTCTTCCAAAAAAAGGCAGATCTCCCTGTTTCCAGCGCTTTTCTGACACTGGAGCTGATATGTGATGAAAAAGTCAAAATGTTAACCATTGCTTCCAAAAAAGGCTTATCTCCCCGTTTCCAGCTGTTTAGTGACATTTGGGATGATGTGTGATGAAAAATTCAAGAATTTAACCATTTCTTCCAAAAAAGGCTTATCTCCCTGTTTCCAGCGCTTTTCTGACACTTAGGCTGACATGTGATGAAAAAGTCAAAATGTTAACCATTGCTTCCAAAAAAGGCTTATCTCCCCGATTCCAGCTGTTTAGTGACATTTGGGATGATGTGTGATGAAAAATTCAAGAATATAACCTTGTCTTCCAAAAAAAGGCAGATCTCCCTGTTTCCAGCGCTTTTCTGACACTTGGGCTGACATGTGATGAAAAACTCAGAAATCTTAATCAATGCTTCCAAAAAAGGCTTATCTCCCCGTTTCCAGCTGTTTAGTGACATTTGGGATGATGTGTGATGAAAAATTCAAGAATTTAACAATTTCTTCCAAAAAAGGCTTATCTCCCTGTTTCCAGCGCTTTTCTGACACTTGGGCTGAGATGTGATGAAAAAGTCAGAAATCTTAATCAATGCTTCCAAAAAAGGCTTATCTCCCCGTTTCCAGCTGTTTAGTGACATTTGGGATGATGTGTGATGAAAAATTCAAGAATTTAACCATTTCTTCCAAAAAAGGCTTATCTCCCTGTTTCCAGCGCTTTTCTGACACTTGGGCTGACATGTGATGAAAAAGTCAGAAATCTTAATCAATGCTTCCAAAAAAGGCTTATCTCCCCGTTTCCAGCTGTTTAGTGACATTTGGGATGATGTGTGATGAAAAATTCAAGAATTTAACCTTTTCTTCCAAAAAAAGGCAGATCTCCCTGTTTCCAGCGCTTTTCTGACACTGGAGCTGATATGTGATGAAAAAGTCAAAATGTTAACCATTGCTTCCAAAAAAGGCTTATCTCCCCGTTTCCAGCTGTTTAATGACATTTGGGATGATGTGTGATAAAAAATTCAAGAATTTAACCATTTCTTCCAAAAAAAGGCAGATCTCCCTGTTTCCAGCGCTTTTCTGACACTTAGGCTGACATGTGATGAAAAAGTCAAAATGTTAACCATTGCTTCCAAAAAAGGCTTATCTCCCCGATTCCAGCTGTTTAGTGACATTTGGGATGATGTGTGATGAAAAATTCAAGAATATAACCTTTTCTTCCAAAAAAAGGCAGATCTCCCTGTTTCCAGCGCTTTTCTGACACTTGGGCTGACATGTGATGAAAAAGTCAGAAATCTTAATCAATGCTTCCAAAAAAGGCTTATCTCCCCGTTTCCAGCTGTTTAGTGACATTTGGGATGATGTGTGATGACAAATTCAAGAATTTAACCTTTTCTTCCAAAAAAAGGCAGATCTCCCTGTTTCCAGCGCTTTTCTGACACTGGAGCTGATATGTGATGAAAAAGTCAAAATGTTAACCATTGCTTCCAAAAAAGGCTTATCTCCCCGTTTCCAGCTGTTTAGTGACATTTGGGATGATGTGTGATGAAAAATTCAAGAATTTAACCATTTCTTCCAAAAAAGGCTTATCTCCCTGTTTCCAGCGCTGTTCTGACACTTGGGCTGACATGTGATGAAAAAGTCAGAAATCTTAATCAATGCTTCCAAAAAAGGCTTATCTCCCCGTTTCCAGCTGTTTAGTGACATTTGGGATGATGTGTGATGAAAAATTCAAGAATTTAACCATTTCTTCCAAAAAAGGCTTATCTCCCTGTTTCCAGCGCTTTTCTGACACTTGGGCTGACGTGATGTAAAAGTCAGAAATCTTACTCAATGCTTCCAAAAAAGGCTTATCTCCCCGTTTCCAGCTGTTTAGTGACATTTGGGATGATGTGAGATGAAAAATTCAAGAATTTAACCTTTTCTTCCAAAAAAAGGCAGATCTCCCTGTTTCCAGCGCTTTTCTGACACTGGAGCTGATATGTGATGAAAAAGTCAAAATGTTAACCATTGCTTCCAAAAAAGGCTTATCTCCCCGTTTCCAGCTGTTTAGTGACATTTGGGATGATGTGTGATGAAAAATTCAAGAATTTAACCATTTCTTCCAAAAAAGGCTTATCTCCCTGTTTCCAGCGCTTTTCTGACACTTAGGCTGACATGTGATGAAAAAGTCAAAATGTTAACCATTGCTTCCAAAAAAGGCTTATCTCCCCGTTTCCAGCTGTTTAGTGACATTTGGGATGATGTGTGATGAAAAATTCAAGAATTTAACCTTTTCTTCCAAAAAAAGGCAGATCTCCCTGTTTCCAGCGCTTTTCTGACACTTGGGCTGACATGTGATGAAAAAGTCAGAAATCTTAATCAATGCTTCCAAAAAAGGCTTATCTCCCCGTTTCCAGCTGTTTAGTGACATTTGGGATGATGTGTGATGAAAAATTCAAGAATTTAACCATTTCTTCCAAAAAAGGCTTATCTCCCTGTTTCCAGCGCTTTTCTGACACTTGGGCTGACGTGATGAAAAAGTCAGAAATCTTACTCAATGCTTCCAAAAAAGGCTTATCTCCCCGTTTCCAGCTGTTTAGTGACATTTGGGATGATGTGAGATGAAAAATTCAAGAATTTAACCTTTTCTTCCAAAAAAAGGCAGATCTCCCTGTTTCCAGCGCTTTTCTGACACTGGAGCTGATATGTGATGAAAAAGTAAAAATGTTAACCATTGCCTCCAAAAAAGGCTTATCTCCCCGTTTCCAGCTGTTTAGTGACATTTGGGATGATGTGTGATGAAAAATTCAAGAATTTAACCATTTCTTCCAAAAAAGGCTTATCTCCCTGTTTCCAGCTCTTTTCTGACACTTGGGCTGACATGTGATGAAAAAGTCAGAAATCTTAATCAATGCTTCCAAAAAAGGCTTATCTCCCCGTTTCCAGCTGTTTAGTGACATTTGGGATGATGTGTGATGAAAAATTCAAGAATTTAACCATTTCTTCCAAAAAAGGCTTATCTCCCTGTTTCCAGCGCTTTTCTGACACTTGGGCTGACATGTGATGAAAAAGTAAGAAATCTTAATCAATGCTTCCAAAAAAGGCTTATCTCCCCGTTTCCAGCTGTTTAGTGACATTTGGGATGATGTGTGATGAAAAATTCAAGAATATAACCTTTTCTTCCAAAAAAAGGCAGATCTCCCTGTTTCCAGCGCTTTTCTGACACTTGGGCTGACATGTGATGAAAAAGTCAGAAATCTTAATCAATGCTTCCAAAAAAGGCTTATCTCCCCGTTTCCAGCTGTTTAGAGACATTTGGGATGATGTGTGATGAAAAATTCAAGAATTTAACCATTTCTTCCAAAAAAGGCTTATCTCCCTGTTTCCAGCGCTTTTCTGACACTTGGGCTGACGTGATGAAAAAGTCAGAAATCTTACTCAATGCTTCCAAAAAAGGCTTATCTCCCCGTTTCCAGCTGTTTAGTGACATTTGGGATGATGTGAGATGAAAAATTCAAGAATTTAACCTTTACTTCCAAAAAAAGGCAGATCTCCCTGTTTCCAGCGCTTTTCTGACACTGTAGCTGATATGTGATGAAAAAGTAAAAATGTTAACCATTGCTTCCAAAAAAGGCTTATCTCCCCGTTTCCAGCTGTTTAGTGACATTTGGGATGATGTGTGATGAAAAATTCAAGAATTTAACCATTTCTTCCAAAAAAGGCTTATCTCCCTGTTTCCAGCTCTTTTCTGACACTTGGGCTGACATGTGATGAAAAAGTCAGAAATCTTAATCAATGCTTCCAAAAAAGGCTTATCTCCCCGTTTCCAGCTGTTTAGTGACATTTGGGATGATGTGTGATGAAAAATTCAAGAATTTAACCATTTCTTCCAAAAAAGGCTTATCTCCCTGTTTCCAGCGCTTTTCTGACACTTGGGCTGACATGTGATGAAAAAGTAAGAAATCTTAATCAATGCTTCCAAAAAAGGCTTATCTCCCCGTTTCCAGCTGTTTAGTGACATTTGGGATGATGTGTGATGAAAAATTCAAGAATTTAACCTTTTCTTCCAAAAAAAGGCAGATCTCCCTGTTTCCAGCGCTTTTCTGACACTGGAGCTAACATGTGATGAAAAAGTCAGAAATCTTACTCAATGCTTCCAAAAAAGGCTTATCTCCCCGTTTCCAGCTGTTTAGTGACATTTGGGATGATGTGTGATGAAAAATTCAAGAATTTAACCATTTCTTCCAAAAAAGGCTTATCTCCCTGTTTCCAGCTCTTTTCTGACACTTGGGCTGACATGTGATGAAAAAGTCAGAAATCTTAATCAATGCTTCCAAAAAAGGCTTATCTCCCCGTTTCCAGCTGTTTAGTGACATTTGGGATGATGTGTGATGAAAAATTCAAGAATTTAACCTTTTCTTCCAAAAAAAGGCAGATCTCCCTGTTTCCAGCGCTTTTCTGACACTGGAGCTGATATGTGATGAAAAAGTCAAAATGTTAACCATTGCTTCCAAAAAAGGCTTATCTCCCCGTTTCCAGCTGTTTAGTGACATTTGGGATGATGTGTAATGAAAAATTCAAGAATATAACCTTTTCTTCCAAAAAAAGGCAGATCTCCCTGTTTCCAGCGCTTTTCTGACACTTGGGCTGACATGTGATGAAAAAGTCAGAAATCTTAATCAATGCTTCCAAAAAAGGCTTATCTCCCCGTTTCCAGCTGTTTAGTGACATTTGGGATGATGTGTGATGAAAAATTCAAGAATTTAACCATTTCTTCCAAAAAAGGCTTATCTCCCTGTTTCCAGCGCTTTTCTGACACTTAGGCTGACATGTGATGAAAAAGTCAAAATGTTAACCATTGCTTCCAAAAAAGGCTTATCTCCCCGATTCCAGCTGTTTAGTGACATTTGGGATGATGTGTGATGAAAAATTCAAGAATATAACCTTGTCTTCCAAAAAAAGGCAGATCTCCCTGTTTCCAGCGCTTTTCTGACACTTGGGCTGACATGTGATGAAAAACTCAGAAATCTTAATCAATGCTTCCAAAAAAGGCTTATCTCCCCGTTTCCAGCTGTTTAGTGACATTTGGGATGATGTGTGATGAAAAATTCAAGAATTTAACAATTTCTTCCAAAAAAGGCTTATCTCCCTGTTTCCAGCGCTTTTCTGACACTTGGGCTGACATGTGATGAAAAAGTCAGAAATCTTAATCAATGCTTCCAAAAAAGGCTTATCTCCCCGTTTCCAGCTGTTTAGTGACATTTGGGATGATGTGTGATGAAAAATTCAAGAATTTAACCATTTCTTCCAAAAAAGGCTTATCTCCCTGTTTCCAGCGCTTTTCTGACACTTGGGCTGACATGTGATGAAAAAGTCAGAAATCTTAATCAATGCTTCCAAAAAAGGCTTATCTCCCCGTTTCCAGCTGTTTAGTGACATTTGGGATGATGTGTGATGAAAAATTCAAGAATTTAACCTTTTCTTCCAAAAAAAGGCAGATCTCCCTGTTTCCAGCGCTTTTCTGACACTGGAGCTGATATGTGATGAAAAAGTCAAAATGTTAACCATTGCTTCCAAAAAAGGCTTATCTCCCCGTTTCCAGCTGTTTAATGACATTTGGGATGATGTGTGATAAAAAATTCAAGAATTTAACCATTTCTTCCAAAAAAAGGCAGATCTCCCTGTTTCCAGCGCTTTTCTGACACTTAGGCTGACATGTGATGAAAAAGTCAAAATGTTAACCATTGCTTCCAAAAAAGGCTTATCTCCCCGATTCCAGCTGTTTAGTGACATTTGGGATGATGTGTGATGAAAAATTCAAGAATATAACCTTTTCTTCCAAAAAAAGGCAGATCTCCCTGTTTCCAGCGCTTTTCTGACACTTGGGCTGACATGTGATGAAAAAGTCAGAAATCTTAATCAATGCTTCCAAAAAAGGCTTATCTCCCCGTTTCCAGCTGTTTAGTGACATTTGGGATGATGTGTGATGAAAAATTCAAGAATTTAACCATTTCTTCCAAAAAAGGCTTATCTCCCTGTTTCCAGCGTTTTTCTGACACTTGGGCTGACATGTGATGAAAAAGTCAGAAATCTTAATCAATGCTTCCAAAAAAGGCTTATCTCCCCGTTTCCAGCTGTTTAGTGACATTTGGGATGATGTGTGATGAAAAATTCAAGAATTTAACCTTTTCTTCCAAAAAAAGGCAGATCTCCCTGTTTCCAGCGCTTTTCTGACACTGGAGCTGATATGTGATGAAAAAGTCAAAATGTTAACCATTGCTTCCAAAAAAGGCTTATCTCCCCGTTTCCAGCTGTTTAGTGACATTTGGGATGATGTGTGATGAAAAATTCAAGAATTTAACCATTTCTTCCAAAAAAGGCTTATCTCCCTGTTTCCAGCGCTTTTCTGACACTTGGGCTGACATGTGATGAAAAAGTCAGAAATCTTAATCAATGCTTCCAAAAAAGGCTTATCTCCCCGTTTCCAGCTGTTTAGTGACATTTGGGATGATGTGTGATGAAAAATTCAAGAATTTAACCATTTCTTCCAAAAAAGGCTTATCTCCCTGTTTCCAGCGCTTTTCTGACACTTGGGCTGACGTGATGTAAAAGTCAGAAATCTTACTCAATGCTTCCAAAAAAGGCTTATCTCCCCGTTTCCAGCTGTTTAGTGACATTTGGGATGATGTGAGATGAAAAATTCAAGAATTTAACCTTTTCTTCCAAAAAAAGGCAGATCTCCCTGTTTCCAGCGCTTTTCTGACACTGGAGCTGATATGTGATGAAAAAGTCAAAATGTTAACCATTGCTTCCAAAAAAGGCTTATCTCCCCGTTTCCAGCTGTTTAGTGACATTTGGGATGATGTGTGATGAAAAATTCAAGAATTTAACCATTTCTTCCAAAAAAGGCTTATCTCCCTGTTTCCAGCGCTTTTCTGACACTTAGGCTGACATGTGATGAAAAAGTCAAAATGTTAACCATTGCTTCCAAAAAAGGCTTATCTCCCCGTTTCCAGCTGTTTAGTGACATTTGGGATGATGTGTGATGAAAAATTCAAGAATTTAACCTTTTCTTCCAAAAAAAGGCAGATCTCCCTGTTTCCAGCGCTTTTCTGACACTGGAGCTGATATGTGATGAAAAAGTCAAAATGTTAACCATTGCTTCCAAAAAAGGCTTATCTCCCCGTTTCCAGCTGTTTAGTGACATTTGGGATGATGTGTGATGAAAAATTCAAGAATATAACCTTTTCTTCCAAAAAAAGGCAGATCTCCCTGTTTCCAGCGCTTTTCTGACACTTGGGCTGACATGTGATGAAAAAGTCAGAAATCTTAATCAATGCTTCCAAAAAAGGCTTATCTCCCCGTTTCCAGCTGTTTAGTGACATTTGGGATGATGTGTGATGAAAAATTCAAGAATTTAACCATTTCTTCCAAAAAAGGCTTATCTCCCTGTTTCCAGCGCTTTTCTGACACTTGGGCTGACGTGATGAAAAAGTCAGAAATCTTACTCAATGCTTCCAAAAAAGGCTTATCTCCCCGTTTCCAGCTGTTTAGTGACATTTGGGATGATGTGAGATGAAAAATTCAAGAATTTAACCTTTTCTTCCAAAAAAAGGCAGATCTCCCTGTTTCCAGCGCTTTTCTGACACTGGAGCTGATATGTGATGAAAAAGTAAAAATGTTAACCATTGCCTCCAAAAAAGGCTTATCTCCCCGTTTCCAGCTGTTTAGTGACATTTGGGATGATGTGTGATGAAAAATTCAAGAATTTAACCATTTCTTCCAAAAAAGGCTTATCTCCCTGTTTCCAGCTCTTTTCTGACACTTGGGCTGACATGTGATGAAAAAGTCAGAAATCTTAATCAATGCTTCCAAAAAAGGCTTATCTCCCCGTTTCCAGCTGTTTAGTGACATTTGGGATGATGTGTGATGAAAAATTCAAGAATTTAACCATTTCTTCCAAAAAAGGCTTATCTCCCTGTTTCCAGCGCTTTTCTGACACTTGGGCTGACATGTGATGAAAAAGTAAGAAATCTTAATCAATGCTTCCAAAAAAGGCTTATCTCCCCGTTTCCAGCTGTTTAGTGACATTTGGGATGATGTGTGATGAAAAATTCAAGAATATAACCTTTTCTTCCAAAAAAAGGCAGATCTCCCTGTTTCCAGCGCTTTTCTGACACTTGGGCTGACATGTGATGAAAAAGTCAGAAATCTTAATCAATGCTTCCAAAAAAGGCTTATCTCCCCGTTTCCAGCTGTTTAGAGACATTTGGGATGATGTGTGATGAAAAATTCAAGAATTTAACCATTTCTTCCAAAAAAGGCTTATCTCCCTGTTTCCAGCGCTTTTCTGACACTTGGGCTGACGTGATGAAAAAGTCAGAAATCTTACTCAATGCTTCCAAAAAAGGCTTATCTCCCCGTTTCCAGCTGTTTAGTGACATTTGGGATGATGTGAGATGAAAAATTCAAGAATTTAACCTTTACTTCCAAAAAAAGGCAGATCTCCCTGTTTCCAGCGCTTTTCTGACACTGTAGCTGATATGTGATGAAAAAGTAAAAATGTTAACCATTGCTTCCAAAAAAGGCTTATCTCCCCGTTTCCAGCTGTTTAGTGACATTTGGGATGATGTGTGATGAAAAATTCAAGAATTTAACCATTTCTTCCAAAAAAGGCTTATCTCCCTGTTTCCAGCTCTTTTCTGACACTTGGGCTGACATGTGATGAAAAAGTCAGAAATCTTAATCAATGCTTCCAAAAAAGGCTTATCTCCCCGTTTCCAGCTGTTTAGTGACATTTGGGATGATGTGTGATGAAAAATTCAAGAATTTAACCATTTCTTCCAAAAAAGGCTTATCTCCCTGTTTCCAGCGCTTTTCTGACACTTGGGCTGACATGTGATGAAAAAGTAAGAAATCTTAATCAATGCTTCCAAAAAAGGCTTATCTCCCCGTTTCCAGCTGTTTAGTGACATTTGGGATGATGTGTGATGAAAAATTCAAGAATTTAACCTTTTCTTCCAAAAAAAGGCAGATCTCCCTGTTTCCAGCGCTTTTCTGACACTGGAGCTAACATGTGATGAAAAAGTCAGAAATCTTACTCAATGCTTCCAAAAAAGGCTTATCTCCCCGTTTCCAGCTGTTTAGTGACATTTGGGATGATGTGTGATGAAAAATTCAAGAATTTAACCATTTCTTCCAAAAAAGGCTTATCTCCCTGTTTCCAGCTCTTTTCTGACACTTGGGCTGACATGTGATGAAAAAGTCAGAAATCTTAATCAATGCTTCCAAAAAAGGCTTATCTCCCCGTTTCCAGCTGTTTAGTGACATTTGGGATGATGTGTGATGAAAAATTCAAGAATTTAACCTTTTCTTCCAAAAAAAGGCAGATCTCCCTGTTTCCAGCGCTTTTCTGACACTGGAGCTGATGTGTGATGAAAAAGTCAAAATGTTAACCATTGCTTCCAAAAAAGGCTTATCTCCCCGTTTCCAGCTGTTTAGTGACATTTGGGATGATGTGTGATGAAAAATTCAAGAATATAACCTTTTCTTCCAAAAAAAGGCAGATCTCCCTGTTTCCAGCGCTTTTCTGACACTTGGGCTGACATGTGATGAAAAAGTCAGAAATCTTAATCAATGCTTCCAAAAAAGGCTTATCTCCCCGTTTCCAGCTGTTTAGTGACATTTGGGATGATGTGTGATGAAAAATTCAAGAATTTAACCATTTCTTCCAAAAAAGGCTTATCTCCCTGTTTCCAGCGCTTTTCTGACACTTGGGCTGACATGTGATGAAAAAGTCAGAAATCTTAATCAATGCTTCCAAAAAAGGCTTATCTCCCCGTTTCCAGCTGTTTAGTGACATTTGGGATGATGTGTGATGAAAAATTCAAGAATTTAACCATTTCTTCCAAAAAAGGCTTATCTCCCTGTTTCCAGCTCTTTTCTGACACTTGGGCTGACATGTGATGAAAAAGTCAGAAATCTTAATCAATGCTTCCAAAAAAGGCTTATCTCCCCGTTTCCAGCTGTTTAGTGACATTTGGGATGATGTGTGATGAAAAATTCAAGAATTTAACCATTTCTTCCAAAAAAGGCTTATCTCACTGTTTCCAGCGCTTTTCTGACACTTGGGCTGACATGTGATGAAAAAGTCAGAAATCTTAATCAATGCTTCCAAAAAAGGCTTATCTCCCCGTTTCCAGCTGTTTAGTGACATTTGGGATGATATGTGATAAAAAATTCAAGAATTTAACCTTTTCTTCCAAAAAAAGGGAGATCTCCCTGTTTCCAGCGCTTTTCTGACACTGGAGCTGATATGTGATGAAAAAGTCAAAATGTTAACCATTGCTTCCAAAAAAGGCTTATCTCCCCGTTTCCAGCTGTTTAATGACATTTGGGATGATGTGTGATGAAAAATTCAAGAATTTAACCTTTTCTTCCAAAAAAAGGCAGATCTCCCTGTTTCCAGCGCTTTTCTGACACTGGAGCTGATATGTGATGAAAAAGTCAAAATGTTAACCATTGCTTCCAAAAAAGGCTTATCTCCCCGTTTCCAGCTGTTTAGTGACATTTGGGATGATGTGTGATGAAAAATTCAAGAATATAACCTTTTCTTCCAAAAAAAGGCAGATCTCCCTGTTTCCAGCGCTTTTCTGACACTTGGGCTGACATGTGATGAAAAAGTCAGAAATCTTAATCAATGCTTCCAAAAAAGGCTTATCTCCCCGTTTCCAGCTGTTTAGTGACATTTGGGATGATGTGTGATGAAAAATTCAAGAATTTAACCATTTCTTCCAAAAAAGGCTTATCTCCCTGTTTCCAGCGCTTTTCTGACACTTAGGCTGACATGTGATGAAAAAGTCAAAATGTTAACCATTGCTTCCAAAAAAGGCTTATCTCCCCGTTTCCAGCTGTTTAGTGACATTTGGGATGATGTGTGATGAAAAATTCAAGAATTTAACCATTTCTTCCAAAAAAGGCTTATCTCCCTGTTTCCAGCGCTTTTCTGACACTTGGGCTGACATGTGATGAAAAAGTCAAAATGTTAACCATTGCTTCCAAAAAAGGCTTATCTCCCCGTTTCCAGCTGTTTAGTGACATTTGGGATGATGTGTGATGAAAAATTCAAGAATTTAACCATTTCTTCCAAAAAAGGCTTATCTCCCTGTTTCCAAGTCTTTTCTGACACTTGGGCTGACATGTGATGAAAAAGTCAGAAATCTTAATCAATGCTTCCAAAAAAGGCTTATCTCCCCGTTTCCAGCTGTTTAGTGACATTTGGGATGATGTGTGATGAAAAATTCAAGAATTTAACCATTTCTTCCAAAAAAGGCTTATCTCCCTGTTTCCAGCGCTTTTCTGACACTTGGGCTGACATGTGATGAAAAAGTCAGAAATCTTAATCAATGCTTCCAAAAAAGGCTTATCTCCCCGTTTCCAGCTGTTTAGTGACATTTGGGATGATGTGTGATAAAAAATTCAAGAATTTAACCTTTTCTTCCAAAAAAAGGGAGATCTCCCTGTTTCCAGCGCTTTTCTGACACTGGAGCTGATATGTGATGAAAAAGTCAAAATGTTAACCATTGCTTCCAAAAAAGGCTTATCTCCCCGTTTCCAGCTGTTTAATGACATTTGGGATGATGTGTGATGAAAAATTCAAGAATTTAACCTTTTCTTCCAAAAAAAGGCAGATCTCCCTGTTTCCAGCGCTTTTCTGACACTGGAGCTGATATGTGATGAAAAAGTCAAAATGTTAACCATTGCTTCCAAAAAAGGCTTATCTCCCCGTTTCCAGCTGTTTAGTGACATTTGGGATGATGTGTGATGAAAAATTCAAGAATATAACCTTTTCTTCCAAAAAAAGGCAGATCTCCCTGTTTCCAGCGCTTTTCTGACACTTGGGCTGACATGTGATGAAAAAGTCAGAAATCTTAATCAATGCTTCCAAAAAAGGCTTATCTCCCCGTTTCCTGCTGTTTAGTGACATTTGGGATGATGTGTGATGAAAAATTCAAGAATTTAACCATTTCTTCCAAAAAAGGCTTATCTCCCTGTTTCCAGCGCTTTTCTGACACTTGGGCTGACATGTGATGAAAAAGTCAGAAATCTTAATCAATGCTTCCAAAAAAGGCTTATCTCCCCGTTTCCAGCTGTTTAGTGACATTTGGGATGATGTGTGATGAAAAATTCAAGAATTTAACCTTTTCTTCCAAAAAAAGGCAGATCTCCCTGTTTCCAGCGCTTTTCTGACACTGGAGCTGATATGTGATGAAAAAGTCAAAATGTTAACCATTGCTTCCAAAAAAGGCTTATCTCCCCGTTTCCAGCTGTTTAGTGACATTTGGGATGATGTGTGATGAAAAATTCAAGAATTTAACCATTTCTTCCAAAAAAGGCTTATCTCCCTGTTTCCAGCGCTTTTCTGACACTTAGGCTGACATGTGATGAAAAAGTCAAAATGTTAACCATTGCTTCCAAAAAAGGCTTATCTCCCCGTTTCCAGCTGTTTAGTGACATTTGGGATGATGTGTGATGAAAAATTCAAGAATATAACCTTTTCTTCCAAAAAAAGGCAGATCTCCCTGTTTCCAGCGCTTTTCTGACACTTGGGCTGACATGTGATGAAAAAGTCAGAAATCTTAATCAATGCTTCCAAAAAAGGCTTATCTCCCCGTTTCCAGCTGTTTAGTGACATTTGGGATGATGTGTGATGAAAAATTCAAGAATTTAACCATTTCTTCCAAAAAAGGCTTATCTCCCTGTTTCCAGCGCTTTTCTGACACTTGGGCTGACATGTGATGAAAAAGTCAGAAATCTTAATCAATGCTTCCAAAAAAGGCTTATCTCCCCGTTTCCAGCTGTTTAGTGACATTTGGGATGATGTGTGATGAAAAATTCAAGAATTTAACCTTTTCTTCCAAAAAAAGGCAGATCTCCCTGTTTCCAGCGCTTTTCTGACACTGGAGCTGATATGTGATGAAAAAGTCAAAATGTTAACCATTGCTTCCAAAAAAGGCTTATCTCCCCGTTTCCAGCTGTTTAATGACATTTGGGATGATGTGTGATAAAAAATTCAAGAATTTAACCATTTCTTCCAAAAAAAGGCAGATCTCCCTGTTTCCAGCGCTTTTCTGACACTTGGGCTGACATGTGATGAAAAAGTCAGAAATCTTAATCAATGCTTCCAAAAAAGGCTTATCTCCCCTTTTCCAGCTGTTTAGTGACATTTGGGATGATGTGTGATGAAAAATTCAAGAATTTAACAATTTCTTCCAAAAAAGGCTTATCTCCCTGTTTCCAGCGCTTTTCTGACACTTGGGCTGACATGTGATGAAAAAGTCAGAAATCTTAATCAATGCTTCCAAAAAAGGCTTATCTCCCCGTTTCCAGCTGTTTAGTGACATTTGGGATGATGTGTGATGAAAAATTCAAGAATTTAACCATTTCTTCCAAAAAAGGCTTATCTCCCTGTTTCCAGCGCTTTTCTGACACTTAGGCTGACATGTGATGAAAAAGTCAAAATGTTAACCATTGCTTCCAAAAAAGGCTTATCTCCCCGTTTCCAGCTGTTTAGTGACATTTGGGATGATGTGTGATGAAAAATTCAAGAATATAACCTTTTCTTCCAAAAAAAGGCAGATCTCCCTGTTTCCAGCGCTTTTCTGACACTTGGGCTGACATGTGATGAAAAAGTCAGAAATCTTAATCAATGCTTCCAAAAAAGGCTTATCTCCCCGTTTCCAGCTGTTTAGTGACATTTGGGATGATGTGTGATGAAAAATTCAAGAATTTAACCATTTCTTCCAAAAAAGGCTTATCTCCCTGTTTCCAGCGCTTTTCTGACACTTGGGCTGACATGTGATGAAAAAGTCAGAAATCTTAATCAATGCTTCCAAAAAAGGCTTATCTCCCCGTTTCCAGCTGTTTAGTGACATTTGGGATGATGTGTGATGAAAAATTCAAGAATTTAACCTTTTCTTCCAAAAAAAGGCAGATCTCCCTGTTTCCAGCGCTTTTCTGACACTGGAGCTGATATGTGATGAAAAAGTCAAAATGTTAACCATTGCTTCCAAAAAAGGCTTATCTCCCCGTTTCCAGCTGTTTAATGACATTTGGGATGATGTGTGATAAAAATTCAAGAATTTAACCATTTCTTCCAAAAAAAGGCAGATCTCCCTGTTTCCAGCGCTTTTCTGACACTTGGGCTGACATGTGATGAAAAAGTCAGAAATCTTAATCAATGCTTCCAAAAAAGGCTTATCTCCCCGTTTCCAGCTGTTTAGTGACATTTGGGATGATGTGTGATGAAAAATTCAAGAATTTAACCATTTCTTCCAAAAAAGGCTTATCTCCCTGTTTCCAGCGCTTTTCTGACACTTAGGCTGACATGTGATGAAAAAGTCAAAATGTTAACCATTGCTTCCAAAAAAGGCTTATCTCCCCGTTTCCAGCTGTTTAGTGACATTTGGGATGATGTGTGATGAAAAATTCAAGAATATAACCTTTTCTTCCAAAAAAAGGCAGATCTCCCTGTTTCCAGCGCTTTTCTGACACTTGGGCTGACATGTGATGAAAAAGTCAGAAATCTTAATCAATGCTTCCAAAAAAGGCTTATCTCCCCGTTTCCAGCTGTTTAGTGACATTTGGGATGATGTGTGATGAAAAATTCAAGAATTTAACAATTTCTTCCAAAAAAGGCTTATCTCCCTGTTTCCAGCGCTTTTCTGACACTTGGGCTGACATGTGATGAAAAAGTCAGAAATCTTAATCAATGCTTCCAAAAAAGGCTTATCTCCCCGTTTCCAGCTGTTTAGTGACATTTGGGATGATGTGTGATGAAAAATTCAAGAATTTAACCATTTCTTCCAAAAAAGGCTTATCTCCCTGTTTCCAGCGCTTTTCTGACACTTAGGCTGACATGTGATGAAAAAGTCAAAATGTTAACCATTGCTTCCAAAAAAGGCTTATCTCCCCGTTTCCAGCTGTTTAGTGACATTTGGGATGATGTGTGATGAAAAATTCAAGAATATAACCTTTTCTTCCAAAAAAAGGCAGATCTCCCTGTTTCCAGCGCTTTTCTGACACTTGGGCTGACATGTGATGAAAAAGTCAGAAATCTTAATCAATGCTTCCAAAAAAGGCTTATCTCCCCGTTTCCAGCTGTTTAGTGACATTTGGGATGATGTGTGATGAAAAATTCAAGAATTTAACCATTTCTTCCAAAAAAGGCTTATCTCCCTGTTTCCAGCGCTTTTCTGACACTTGGGCTGACATGTGATGAAAAAGTCAGAAATCTTAATCAATGCTTCCAAAAAAGGCTTATCTCCCCGTTTCCAGCTGTTTAGTGACATTTGGGATGATGTGTGATGAAAAATTCAAGAATTTAACCTTTTCTTCCAAAAAAAGGCAGATCTCCCTGTTTCCAGCGCTTTTCTGACACTGGAGCTGATATGTGATGAAAAAGTCAACATGTTAACCATTGCTTCCAAAAAAGGCTTATCTCCCCGTTTCCAGCTGTTTAATGACATTTGGGATGATGTGTGATAAAAATTCAAGAATTTAACCATTTCTTCCAAAAAAAGGCAGATCTCCCTGTTTCCAGCGCTTTTCTGACACTTGGGCTGACATGTGATGAAAAAGTCAGAAATCTTAATCAATGCTTCCAAAAAAGGCTTATCTCCCCGTTTCCAGCTGTTTAGTGACATTTGGGATGATGTGTGATGAAAAATTCAAGAATTTAACCATTTCTTCCAAAAAAGGCTTATCTCCCTGTTTCCAGCGCTTTTCTGACACTTAGGCTGACATGTGATGAAAAAGTCAAAATGTTAACCATTGCTTCCAAAAAAGGCTTATCTCCCCGTTTCCAGCTGTTTAGTGACATTTGGGATGATGTGTGATGAAAAATTCAAGAATATAACCTTTTCTTCCAAAAAAAGGCAGATCTCCCTGTTTCCAGCGCTTTTCTGACACTTGGGCTGACATGTGATGAAAAAGTCAGAAATCTTAATCAATGCTTCCAAAAAAGGCTTATCTCCCCGTTTCCAGCTGTTTAGTGACATTTGGGATGACGTGTGATGAAAAATTCAAGAATTTAACCATTTCTTCCAAAAAAGGCTTATCTCCCTGTTTCCAGCTCTTTTCTGACACTTGGGCTGACATGTGATGAAAAAGTCAGAAATCTTAATCAATGCTTCCAAAAAAGGCTTATCTCCCCGTTTCCAGCTGTTTAGTGACATTTGGGATGATGTGTGATGAAAAATTCAAGAATTTAACAATTTCTTCCAAAAAAGGCTTATCTCCCTGTTTCCAGCGCTTTTCTGACACTTGGGCTGACATGTGATGAAAAAGTCAGAAATCTTAATCAATGCTTCCAAAAAAGGCTTATCTCCCCGTTTCCAGCTGTTTAGTGACATTTGGGATGATGTGTGATGAAAAATTCAAGAATTTAACCATTTCTTCCAAAAAAGGCTTATCTCCCTGTTTCCAGCGTTTTTCTGACACTTGGGCTGACATGTGATGAAAAAGTCAGAAATCTTAATCAATGCTTCCAAAAAAGGCTTATCTCCCCGTTTTCAGCTGTTTAGTGACATTTGGGATGATGTGTGATGAAAAATTCAAGAATTTAACCATTTCTTCCAAAAAAGGCTTATCTCCTTGTTTCCAGCGCTTTTCTGACACTTGGGCTGACATGTGATGAAAAAGTCAGAAATCTTAATCAATGCTTCCAAAAAAGGCTTATCTCCCCGTTTCCAGCTGTTTAGTGACATTTGGGATGATGTGTGATGAAAAATTCAAGAATTTAACCTTTTCTTCCAAAAAAAGGCAGATCTCCCTGTTTCCAGCGCTTTTCTGACACTTGGGCTGACATGTGATGAAAAAGTCAGAAATCTTAATCAATGCTTCCAAAAAAGGCTTATCTCCCCGTTTCCAGCTGTTTAGTGACATTTGGGATGATGTGTGATGAAAAATTCAAGAATTTAACAATTTCTTCCAAAAAAGGCTTATCTCCCTGTTTCCAGCGCTTTTCTGACACTTGGGCTGACATGTGATGAAAAAGTCAGAAATCTTAATCAATGCTTCCAAAAAAGGCTTATCTCCCCGTTTCCAGCTGTTTAGTGACATTTGGGATGATGTGTGATGAAAAATTCAAGAATTTAACCATTTCTTCCAAAAAAGGCTTATCTCCCTGTTTCCAGCGCTTTTCTGACACTTAGGCTGACATGTGATGAAAAAGTCAAAATGTTAACCATTGCTTCCAAAAAAGGCTTATCTCCCCGTTTCCAGCTGTTTAGTGACATTTGGGATGATGTGTGATGAAAAATTCAAGAATATAACCTTTTCTTCCAAAAAAAGGCAGATCTCCCTGTTTCCAGCGCTTTTCTGACACTTGGGCTGACATGTGATGAAAAAGTCAGAAATCTTAATCAATGCTTCCAAAAAAGGCTTATCTCCCCGTTTCCAGCTGTTTAGTGACATTTGGGATGATGTGTGATGAAAAATTCAAGAATTTAACCATTTCTTCCAAAAAAGGCTTATCTCCCTGTTTCCAGCGCTTTTCTGACACTTGGGCTGACATGTGATGAAAAAGTCAGAAATCTTAATCAATGCTTCCAAAAAAGGCTTATCTCCCCGTTTCCAGCTGTTTAGTGACATTTGGGATGATGTGTGATGAAAAATTCAAGAATTTAACCTTTTCTTCCAAAAAAAGGCAGATCTCCCTGTTTCCAGCGCTTTTCTGACACTGGAGCTGATATGTGATGAAAAAGTCAAAATGTTAACCATTGCTTCCAAAAAAGGCTTATCTCCCCGTTTCCAGCTGTTTAATGACATTTGGGATGATGTGTGATAAAAATTCAAGAATTTAACCATTTCTTCCAAAAAAAGGCAGATCTCCCTGTTTCCAGCGCTTTTCTGACACTTGGGCTGACATGTGATGAAAAAGTCAGAAATCTTAATCAATGCTTCCAAAAAAGGCTTATCTCCCCGTTTCCAGCTGTTTAGTGACATTTGGGATGATGTGTGATGAAAAATTCAAGAATTTAACCATTTCTTCCAAAAAAGGCTTATCTCCCTGTTTCCAGCGCTTTTCTGACACTTAGGCTGACATGTGATGAAAAAGTCAAAATGTTAACCATTGCTTCCAAAAAAGGCTTATCTCCCCGTTTCCAGCTGTTTAGTGACATTTGGGATGATGTGTGATGAAAAATTCAAGAATATAACCTTTTCTTCCAAAAAAAGGCAGATCTCCCTGTTTCCAGCGCTTTTCTGACACTTGGGCTGACATGTGATGAAAAAGTCAGAAATCTTAATCAATGCTTCCAAAAAAGGCTTATCTCCCCGTTTCCAGCTGTTTAGTGACATTTGGGATGATGTGTGATGAAAAATTCAAGAATTTAACCATTTCTTCCAAAAAAGGCTTATCTCCCTGTTTCCAGCTCTTTTCTGACACTTGGGCTGACATGTGATGAAAAAGTCAGAAATCTTAATCAATGCTTCCAAAAAAGGCT
The DNA here is from genome assembly GCF_963576545.1 of Limanda limanda. Lineage (NCBI taxonomy): Eukaryota > Metazoa > Chordata > Actinopteri > Pleuronectiformes > Pleuronectidae > Limanda > Limanda limanda. The sequence goes on from NW_026870402.1 coordinate 989,285, forward strand.
TATCTCCCCGTTTCCAGCTGTTTAGTGACATTTGGGATGATGTGTGATGAAAAATTCAAGAATTTAACAATTTCTTCCAAAAAAGGCTTATCTCCCTGTTTCCAGCGCTTTTCTGACACTTGGGCTGACATGTGATGAAAAAGTCAGAAATCTTAATCAATGCTTCCAAAAAAGGCTTATCTCCCCGTTTCCAGCTGTTTAGTGACATTTGGGATGATGTGTGATGAAAAATTCAAGAATTTAACCATTTCTTCCAAAAAAGGCTTATCTCCCTGTTTCCAGCGCTTTTCTGACACTTAGGCTGACATGTGATGAAAAAGTCAAAATGTTAACCATTGCTTCCAAAAAAGGCTCATCTCCCCGTTTTCAGCTGTTTAGTGACATTTGGGATGATGTGTGATGAAAAATTCAAGAATATAACCTTTTCTTCCAAAAAAAGGCAGATCTCCCTGTTTCCAGCGCTTTTCTGACACTTGGGCTGACATGTGATGAAAAAGTCAGAAATCTTAATCAATGCTTCCAAAAAAGGCTTATCTCCCCGTTTCCAGCTGTTTAGTGACATTTGGGATGATGTGTGATGAAAAATTCAAGAATTTAACCATTTCTTCCAAAAAAGGCTTATCTCCCTGTTTCCAGCTCTTTTCTGACACTTGGGCTGACATGTGATGAAAAAGTCAGAAATCTTAATCAATGCTTCCAAAAAAGGCTTATCTCCCCGTTTCCAGCTGTTTAGTGACATTTGGGATGATGTGTGATGAAAAATTCAAGAATTTAACCTTTTCTTCCAAAAAAAGGCAGATCTCCCTGTTTCCAGCGCTTTTCTGACACTGGAGCTGATATGTGATGAAAAAGTCAAAATGTTAACCATTGCTTCCAAAAAAGGCTTATCTCCCCGTTTCCAGCTGTTTAGTGACATTTGGGATGATGTGTGATGAAAAATTCAAGAATATAACCTTTTCTTCCAAAAAAAGGCAGATCTCCCTGTTTCCAGCGCTTTTCTGACACTTGGGCTGACATGTGATGAAAAAGTCAGAAATCTTAATCAATGCTTCCAAAAAAGGCTTATCTCCCCGTTTCCAGCTGTTTAGTGACATTGGGGATGATGTGTGATGAAAAATTCAAGAATTTAACCATTTCTTCCAAAAAAGGCTTATCTCCCTGTTTCCAGCGCTTTTCTGACACTTAGGCTGACATGTGATGAAAAAGTCAAAATGTTAACCATTGCTTCCAAAAAAGGCTTATCTCCCCGTTTCCAGCTGTTTAGTGACATTTGGGATGATGTGTGATGAAAAATTCAAGAATATAACCTTTTCTTCCAAAAAAAGGCAGATCTCCCTGTTTCCAGCGCTTTTCTGACACTTGGGCTGACATGTGATGAAAAAGTCAGAAATCTTAATCAATGCTTCCAAAAAAGGCTTATCTCCCCGTTTCCAGCTGTTTAGTGACATTTGGGATGATGTGTGATGAAAAATTCAAGAATTTAACCATTTCTTCCAAAAAAGGCTTATCTCCCTGTTTCCAGCTCTTTTCTGACACTTGGGCTGACATGTGATGAAAAAGTCAGAAATCTTAATCAATGCTTCCAAAAAAGGCTTATCTCCCCGTTTCCAGCTGTTTAGTGACATTTGGGATGATGTGTGATGAAAAATTCAAGAATTTAACCTTTTCTTCCAAAAAAAGGCAGATCTCCCTGTTTCCAGCGCTTTTCTGACACTGGAGCTGATATGTGATGAAAAAGTCAAAATGTTAACCATTGCTTCCAAAAAAGGCTTATCTCCCCGTTTCCAGCTGTTTAGTGACATTTGGGATGATGTGTGATGAAAAATTCAAGAATATAACCTTTTCTTCCAAAAAAAGGCAGATCTCCCTGTTTCCAGCGCTTTTCTGACACTTGGGCTGACATGTGATGAAAAAGTCAGAAATCTTAATCAATGCTTCCAAAAAAGGCTTATCTCCCCGTTTCCAGCTGTTTAGTGACATTGGGGATGATGTGTGATGAAAAATTCAAGAATTTAACCATTTCTTCCAAAAAAGGCTTATCTCCCTGTTTCCAGCGCTTTTCTGACACTTGGGCTGACATGTGATGAAAAAGTCAAAATGTTAACCATTGCTTCCAAAAAAGGCTTATCTCCCCGTTTCCAGCTGTTTAGTGACATTTGGGATGATGTGTGATGAAAAATTCAAGAATTTAACCATTTCTTCCAAAAAAGGCTTATCTCCCTGTTTCCAGCTCTTTTCTGACACTTGGGCTGACATGTGATGAAAAAGTCAGAAATCTTAATCAATGCTTCCAAAAAAGGCTTATCTCCCCGTTTCCAGCTGTTTAGTGACATTTGGGATGATGTGTGATGAAAAATTCAAGAATTTAACCATTTCTTCCAAAAAAGGCTTATCTCCCTGTTTCCAGCGCTTTTCTGACACTTGGGCTGACATGTGATGAAAAAGTAAGAAATCTTAATCAATGCTTCCAAAAAAGGCTTATCTCCCCGTTTCCAACTGTTTAGTGACATTTGGGATGATGTGTGATGAAAAATTCAAGAATTTAACCTTTTCTTCCAAAAAAAGGCAGATCTCCCTGTTTCCAGCGCTTTTCTGACACTGGAGCTGATATGTGATGAAAAAGTCAAAATGTTAACCATTGCTTCCAAAAAAGGCTTATCTCCCCGTTTCCAGCTGTTTAGTGACATTTGGGATGATGTGTGATGAAAAATTCAAGAATATAACCTTTTCTTCCAAAAAAAGGCAGATCTCCCTGTTTCCAGCGCTTTTCTGACACTTGGGCTGACATGTGATGAAAAAGTCAGAAATCTTAATCAATGCTTCCAAAAAAGGCTTATGTCCCCGTTTCCAGCTGTTTAGTGACATTTGGGATGATGTGTGATGAAAAATTCAAGAATTTAACCTTTTCTTCCAAAAAAAGGCAGATCTCCCTGTTTCCAGCGCTTTTCTGACACTGGAGCTGATATGTGATGAAAAAGTCAAAATGTTAACCATTGCTTCCAAAAAAGGCTTATCTCCCCGTTTCCAGCTGTTTAGTGACATTTGGGATGATGTGTGATGAAAAATTCAAGAATATAACCTTTTCTTCCAAAAAAAGGCAGATCTCCCTGTTTCCAGCGCTTTTCTGACACTTGGGCTGACATGTGATGAAAAAGTCAGAAATCTTAATCAATGCTTCCAAAAAAGGCTTATCTCCCCGTTTCCAGCTGTTTAGTGACATTGGGGATGATGTGTGATGAAAAATTCAAGAATTTAACCATTTCTTCCAAAAAAGGCTTATCTCCCTGTTTCCAGCGCTTTTCTGACACTTGGGCTGACATGTGATGAAAAAGTCAAAATGTTAACCATTGCTTCCAAAAAAGGCTTATCTCCCCGTTTCCAGCTGTTCAGTGACATTTGGGATGATGTGTGATGAAAAATTCAAGAATTTAACCATTTCTTCCAAAAAAGGCTTATCTCCCTGTTTCCAGCTCTTTTCTGACACTTGGGCTGACATGTGATGAAAAAGTCAGAAATCTTAATCAATGCTTCCAAAAAAGGCTTATCTCCCCGTTTCCAGCTGTTTAGTGACATTTGGGATGATGTGTGATGAAAAATTCAAGAATTTAACCATTTCTTCCAAAAAAGGCTTATCTCCCTGTTTCCAGCGCTTTTCTGACACTTGGGCTGACATGTGATGAAAAAGTAAGAAATCTTAATCAATGCTTCCAAAAAAGGCTTATCTCCCCGTTTCCAGCTGTTTAGTGACATTTGGGATGATGTGTGATGAAAAATTCAAGAATTTAACCTTTTCTTCCAAAAAAAGGCAGATCTCCCTGTTTCCAGCGCTTTTCTGACACTGGAGCTGATATGTGATGAAAAAGTCAAAATGTTAACCATTGCTTCCAAAAAAGGCTTATCTCCCCGTTTCCAGCTGTTTAGTGACATTTGGGATGATGTGTGATGAAAAATTCAAGAATATAACCTTTTCTTCCAAAAAAAGGCAGATCTCCCTGTTTCCAGCGCTTTTCTGACACTTGGGCTGACATGTGATGAAAAAGTCAGAAATCTTAATCAATGCTTCCAAAAAAGGCTTATCTCCCCGTTTCCAGCTGTTTAGTGACATTTGGGATGATGTGTGATGAAAAATTCAAGAATTTAACCATTTCTTCCAAAAAAGGCTTATCTCCCTGTTTCCAGCGCTTTTCTGACACTTGGGCTGACATGTGATGAAAAAGTCAGAAATCTTAATCAATGCTTCCAAAAAAGGCTTATCTCCCCGTTTCCAGCTGTTTAGTGACATTTGGGATGATGTGTGATGAAAAATTCAAGAATTTAACCTTTTCTTCCAAAAAAAGGCAGATCTCCCTGTTTCCAGCGCTTTTCTGACACTGGAGCTGATATGTGATGAAAAAGTCAAAATGTTAACCATTGCTTCCAAAAAAGGCTTATCTCCCCGTTTCCAGCTGTTTAATGACATTTGGGATGATGTGTGATAAAAATTCAAGAATTTAACCATTTCTTCCAAAAAAAGGCAGATCTCCCTGTTTCCAGCGCTTTTCTGACACTTGGGCTGACATGTGATGAAAAAGTCAGAAATCTTAATCAATGCTTCCAAAAAAGGCTTATCTCCCCGTTTCCAGCTGTTTAGTGACATTTGGGATGATGTGTGATGAAAAATTCAAGAATTTAACCATTTCTTCCAAAAAAGGCTTATCTACCTGTTTCCAGCGCTTTTCTGACACTTAGGCTGACATGTGATGAAAAAGTCAAAATGTTAACCATTGCTTCCAAAAAAGGCTTATCTCCCCGTTTCCAGCTGTTTAGTGACATTGGGGATGATGTGTGATGAAAAATTCAAGAATTTAACCATTTCTTCCAAAAAAGGCTTATCTCCCTGTTTCCAGCGCTTTTCTGACACTTGGGCTGACATGTGATGAAAAAGTCAAAATGTTAACCATTGCTTCCAAAAAAGGCTTATCTCCCCGTTTCCAGCTGTTTAGTGACATTTGGGATGATGTGTGATGAAAAATTCAAGAATTTAACCATTTCTTCCAAAAAAGGCTTATCTCCCTGTTTCCAGCTCTTTTCTGACACTTGGGCTGACATGTGATGAAAAAGTCAGAAATCTTAATCAATGCTTCCAAAAAAGGCTTATCTCCCCGTTTCCAGCTGTTTAGTGACATTTGGGATGATGTGTGATGAAAAATTCAAGAATTTAACCATTTCTTCCAAAAAAGGCTTATCTCCCTGTTTCCAGCGCTTTTCTGACACTTGGGCTGACATGTGATGAAAAAGTAAGAAATCTTAATCAATGCTTCCAAAAAAGGCTTATCTCCCCGTTTCCAGCTGTTTAGTGACATTTGGGATGATGTGTGATGAAAAATTCAAGAATTTAACCTTTTCTTCCAAAAAAAGGCAGATCTCCCTGTTTCCAGCGCTTTTCTGACACTGGAGCTGATATGTGATGAAAAAGTCAAAATGTTAACCATTGCTTCCAAAAAAGGCTTATCTCCCCGTTTCCAGCTGTTTAGTGACATTTGGGATGATGTGTGATGAAAAATTCAAGAATTTAACCATTTCTTCCAAAAAAGGCTTATCTCCCTGTTTCCAGCGCTTTTCTGACACTTGGGCTGACATGTGATGAAAAAGTCAGAAATCTTAATCAATGGTTCCAAAAAAGGCTTATCTCCCCGTTTCCAGCTGTTTAGTGACATTTGGGATGATGTGTGATGAAAAATTCAAGAATATAACCTTTTCTTCCAAAAAAAGGCAGATCTCCCTGTTTCCAGCGCTTTTCTGACACTTGGGCTGACATGTGATGAAAAAGTCAGAAATCTTAATCAATGCTTCCAAAAAAGGCTTATCTCCCCGTTTCCAGCTGTTTAGTGACATTTGGGATGATGTGTGATGAAAAATTCAAGAATTTAACCATTTCTTCCAAAAAAGGCTTATCTCCCTGTTTCCAGCGCTTTTCTGACACTTGGGCTGACATGTGATGAAAAAGTCAGAAATCTTAATCAATGCTTCCAAAAAAGGCTTATCTCCCCGTTTCCAGCTGTTTAGTGACATTTGGGATGATGTGTGATGAAAAATTCAAGAATATAACCTTTTCTTCCAAAAAAAGGCAGATCTCCCTGTTTCCAGCGCTTTTCTGACACTTGGGCTGACATGTGATGAAAAAGTCAGAAATCTTAATCAATGCTTCCAAAAAAGGCTTATCTCCCCGTTTCCAGCTGTTTAGTGACATTTGGGATGATGTGTGATGAAAAATTCAAGAATTTAACCATTTCTTCCAAAAAAGGCTTATCTCCCTGTTTCCAGCGCTTTTCTGACACTTGGGCTGACGTGATGAAAAAGTCAGAAATCTTACTCAATGCTTCCAAAAAAGGCTTATCTCCCCGTTTCCAGCTGTTTAGTGACATTTGGGATGATGTGTGATGAAAAATTCAAGAATTTAACCTTTTCTTCCAAAAAAAGGCAGATCTCCCTGTTTCCAGCGCTTTTCTGACACTGGAGCTGATATGTGATGAAAAAGTCAAAATGTTAACCATTGCTTCCAAAAAAGGCTTATCTCCCCGTTTCCAGCTGTTTAATGACATTTGGGATGATGTGTGATAAAAAATTCAAGAATTTAACCATTTCTTCCAAAAAAAGGCAGATCTCCCTGTTTCCAGCGCTTTTCTGACACTTGGGCTGACATGTGATGAAAAAGTCAGAAATCTTAATCAATGCTTCCAAAAAAGGCTTATCTCCCCGTTTCCAGCTGTTTAGTGACATTTGGGATGATGTGTGATGAAAAATTCAAGAATTTAACCATTTCTTCCAAAAAAGGCTTATCTCCCTGTTTCCAGCGTTTTTCTGACACTTGGGCTGACATGTGATGAAAAAGTCAGAAATCTTAATCAATGCTTCCAAAAAAGGCTTATCTCCCCGTTTCCAGCTGTTTAGTGACATTTGGGATGATGTGTGATGAAAAATTCAAGAATTTAACCATTTCTTCCAAAAAAAGGCAGATCTCCCTGTTTCCAGCGCTTTTCTGACACTGGAGCTGATATGTGATGAAAAAGTCAAAATGTTAACCATTGCTTCCAAAAAAGGCTTATCTCCCCGTTTCCAGCTGTTTAGTGACATTTGGGATGATGTGTGATGACAAATTCAAGAATTTAACCTTTTCGTCCAAAAAAAGGCATATCTGCCTGTTTCCAGCGCTTTTCTGACACTGGAGTTGATATGTGATGAAAAAGTCAAAATGTTAACCATTGCTTCCAAAAAAGGCTTATCTCCCTTTTTCCAGCGCTTTTCTGACACTTGGGCTGACATTTGATGAATAAGTCAGAAATCTTAATCAATGCTTCCAAAAAAGGCTTATCTCCCCGTTTCCAGCTGTTTAGTGACATTTGGGATGATGTGTGATGAAAAATTCAAGAATTTAACCTTTTCTTCCAAAAAAAAGGCATGTCTGTCTGTTTCCAGCGCTTTTCTGACACTGGAGCTGATATGTGATGAAAAAGTCAAAATGTTAACCATTGCTTCCAAAAAAGGCTTATCTCCCCGTTTCCAGCTGTTTAGTGACATTTGGGATGATGTGTGATGACAGATTCAAGAATTTAACCTTTTCTTCCAAAAAAAGGCATATCTGCCTGTTTCCAGCGCTTTTCTGACACTGGAGCTGATATGTGATGAAAAAGTCAGAAATCTTAATCAATGCTTCCAAAAAAGGCTTATCTCCCCGTTTCCAGCTGTTTAGTGACATTTGGGATGATGTGTGATGAAAAATTCAAGAATTTAACCTTTTCTTCCAAAAAAAGGCAGATCTCCCTGTTTCCAGCGCTTTTCTGACACTGGAGCTGATATGTGATGAAAAAGTCAAAATGTTAACCATTGCTTCCAAAAAAGGCTTATCTCCCTGTTTCCAGCGCTTTTCTGACACTTGGGCTGACATGTGATGAAAAAGTCAGAAATCTTAATCAATGCTTCCAAAAAAGGCTTATCTCCCCGTTTCCAGCTGTTTAGTGACATTTGGGATGATGTGTGATGAAAAAATTCAAGAATTTAACCTTTTCTTCCAAAAAAAGGCAGATCTCCCTGTTTCCAGCGCTTTTCTGACACTGGAGCTGATATGTGATGAAAAAGTCAAAATGTTAACCATTGCTTCCAAAAAAGGCTTATCTCCCTGTTTCCAGCGCTTTTCTGACACTTGGGCTGACATGTGATGAAAAGTCAGAAATCTTAATCAATGCTTCCAAAAAAGGCTTATCTCCCCGTTTCCAGCTGTTTAGTGACATTTGGGATGATGTGTGATGAAAAATTCAAGAATTTAACCATTTCTTCCAAAAAAAGGCAGATCTCCCTGTTTCCAGCGCTTTTCTGACACTTGGGCTGACATATGATGAAAAAGTCAGAAATCTTAATCAATGCTTCCAAAAAAGGCTTATCTCCCCGTTTCCAGCTGTTTAGTGACATTTGGGATGATGTGTGATGACAAATTCAAGAATTTAACCATTTCTTCAAAAAAAAGGCAGATCTCCCTGTTTCCAGCGCTTTTCTGACACTGGAGCTGATATGTGATGAAAAAGTCAAAATGTTAACCATTGCTTCCAAAAAAGGCTTATTTCCCCGTTTCCAGCTGTTTAGTGACATTTGGGATGATGTGTGATGACAAATTCAAGAATTTAACCATTTCTTCCAAAAAAGGCTTATCTCCCTGTTTCCAGCGCTTTTCTGACACTTGGGCTGACATGTGATGAAAAAGTCAGAAATCTTAATCAATGCTTCCAAAAAAGGCTTATCTCCTCGTTTCCAGCTGTTTAGTGACATTTGGGATGATGTGTGATGAAAAGTTCAAGAATTTAACCATTTCTTCCAAAAAAAGGCAGATCTCCCTGTTTCCAGCGCTTTTCTGACACTGGAGCTGATATGTGATGAAAAAGTCAAAATGTTAACCATTGCTTCCAAAAAAGGCTTATCTCCACGTTTCCAGCTGTTTAGTGACATTTGGGATGATGTGTGATGAAAAATTCAAGAATTTAACCATTTCTTCCAAAAAAGGCTTATCTCCCTGTTTCCAGCGCTTTTCTGACACTGGAGCTGATATGTGATGAAAAAGTCAAAATGTTAACCATTGCTTCCAAAAAAGGCTTATCTCCCCGTTTCCAGCTGTTTAGTGACATTTGGGATGATGTGTGATGAAAAAATTCAAGAATTTAACCATTTCTTCCAAAAAAGGCTTATCTCCCGGTTTCCAGCGCTTTTCTGACACTTGGGCTGACATGTGATGAAAAAGTCAAAATGTTAACCATTGCTTCCAAAAAAGGCTTATCTCCCCGTTTCCAGCTGTTTAGTGACATTTGGGATGATGTGTGATGACAAATTCAAGAATTTAACCTTTTTCTTCCAAAAAAAGGCATATCTGCCTGTTTCCAGCGCTTTTCTGACACTGAAGCTGATATGTGATGAAAAAGTCAGAAATCTTAATCAATGCTTCCAAAAAAGGCTTATCTCCCCGTTTCCCAGCTGTTTAGTGACATTTGGGATGATGTGTGATGAAAAATTCAAGAATTTAACCATTTCTTCCAAAAAAAGGCATATCTGCCTGTTTCCAGCGCTTTTCTGACACTGGAGCTGATATGTGATGAAAAAGTCAGAAATCTTAATCAATGAATCCAAAAAAGGCTTATCTCCCCGTTTCCAGCTGTTTAGTGACATTTGGGATGATGTGTGATGAAAAATTCAAGAATTTAACCTTTTCTTCCAAAAAAAGGCAGATCTCCTGTTTCCAGCGCTTTTCTGACACTGGAGCTGATATGTGATGAAAAAGTCAAAATGTTAACCATTGCTTCCAAAAAAGGCTTATCTCCCTGTTTCCAGCGCTTTTCTGACACTTGGGCTGACATGTGATGAAAAAGTCAGAAATCTTAATCAATGCTTCCAAAAAAGGCTTATCTCCCCGTTTCCAGCTGTTTAGTGACATTTGGGATGATGTGTGATGAAAAAATTCAAGAATTTAACCATTTCTTCCAAAAAAAGGCAGATCTCCCTGTTTCCAGCGCTTTTCTGACACTTGGGCTGACATATGATGAAAAAGTCAGAAATCTTAATCAATGCTTCCAAAAAAGGCTTATCTCCCCGTTTCCAGCTGTTTAGTGACATTTGGGATGATGTGTGATGAAAAATTCAAGAATTTAACCATTTCTTCCAAAAAAAGGCAGATCTCCCTGTTTCCAGCGCTTTTCTGACACTGGAGCTGATATGTGATGAAAAAGTCAAAATGTTAACCATTGCTTCCAAAAAAGGCTTATTTCCCCGTTTCCAGCTGTTTAGTGACATTTGGGATGATGTGTGATGACAAATTCAAGAATTTAACCATTTCTTCCAAAAAAGGCTTATCTCCCTGTTTCCAGCGCTTTTCTGACACTTGGGCTGACATGTGATGAAAAAGTCAGAAATCTTAATCAATGCTTCCAAAAAAGGCTTATCTCCTCGTTTCCAGCTGTTTAGTGACATTTGGGATGATGTGTGATGAAAAATTCAAGAATTTAACCATTTCTTCCAAAAAAAGGCAGATCTCCCTGTTTCCAGCGCTTTTCTGACACTGGAGCTGATATGTGATGAAAAAGTCAAAATGTTAACCATTGCTTCCAAAAAAGGCTTATCTCCACGTTTCCAGCTGTTTAGTGACATTTGGGATGATGTGTGATGAAAAATTCAAGAATTTAACCATTTCTTCCAAAAAAGGCTTATCTCCCTGTTTCCAGCGCTTTTCTGACACTTGGGCTGACATGTGATGAAAAAGTCAGAAATCTTAATCAATGCTTCCAAAAAAGGCTTATCTCCCCGTTTCCAGCTGTTTAGTGACATTTGGGATGATGTGTGATGAAAAATTCAAGAATTTAACCATTTCTTCAAAAAAAGGCAGATCTCCCTGTTTCCAGCGCTTTTCTGACACTGGAGCTGATATGTGATGAAAAAGTCAAAATGTTAACCATTGCTTCCAAAAAAGGCTTATCTCCCCGTTTCCAGCTGTTTAGTGACATTTGGGATGATGTGTGATGAAAAATTCAGAATTTAACCATTTCTTCCAAAAAAGGCTTATCTCCCGGTTTCCAGCGCTTTTCTGACACTTGGGCTGACATGTGATGAAAAAGTCAAAATGTTAACCATTGCTTCCAAAAAGGCTTATCTCCCCCGTTTCCAGCTGTTTAGTGACATTTGGGATGATGTGTGATGACAAATTCAAGAATTTAACCTTTTCTTCCAAAAAAAGGCATATCTGCCTGTTTCCAGCGCTTTTCTGACACTGGAGTTGATATGTGATGAAAAAGTCAAAATGTTAACCATTGCTTCCAAAAAAGGCTTATTTCCCCGTTTCCAGCTGTTTAGTGACATTTGGGATGATGTGTGATGACAAATTCAAGAATTTAACCTTTTCTTCCAAAAAAAGGCATATCTGCCTGTTTCCAGCGCTTTTCTGACACTGAAGCTGATATGTGATGAAAAAGTCAGAAATCTTAATCAATGCTTCCAAAAAAGGCTTATCTCCCCGTTTCCAGCTGTTTAGTGACATTTGGGATGATGTGTGATGAAAAATTCAAGAATTTAACCATTTCTTCCAAAAAAAGGCATATCTGCCTGTTTCCAGCGCTTTTCTGACACTGGAGCTGATATGTGATGAAAAAGTCAGAAATCTTAATCAATGCTTCCAAAAAAGGCTTATCTCCCCGTTTCCAGCTGTTTAGTGACATTTGGGATGATGTGTGATGAAAAATTCAAGAATTTAACCTTTTCTTCCAAAAAAAGGCAGATCTCCCTGTTTCCAGCGCTTTTCTGACACTGGAGCTGATATGTGATGAAAAAGTCAAAATGTTAACCATTGCTTCCAAAAAAGGCTTATCTCCCTGTTTCCAGCGCTTTTCTGACACTTGGGCTGACATGTGATGAAAAAGTCAG
>NW_026870403.1:0-118246 GCF_963576545.1 Limanda limanda
CTGTTTCCAGCGCTTTTCTGACACTTGGGCTGACATGTGATGAAAAAGTCAGAAATCTTAATCAATGCTTCCAAAAAAGGCTTATCTCCCCGTTTCCAGCTGTTTAGTGACATTTGGGATGATGTGTGATGAAAAATTCAAGAATTTAACCTTTTCTTCCAAAAAAAGGCTTATCTCCCTGTTTCCAGCGCTTTTCTGACACTGGAACTGATATGTGATGAAAAAGTCAAAATGTTAACCAATAATTCCAAAAAAGGCTTATCTCCCCGTTTCCAGCTGTTTAGTGACATTTGGGATGATGTGTGATGAAAAATTCAAGAATTTAACCATTTCTTCCAAAAAAGGCTTATCTCCCTGTTTCCAGCGCTTTTCTGACACTTGGGCTGATATGTGATGAAAAAGTCAGAAATCTTAATCAATGCTTCCAAAAAAGGCTTATCTCCCCGTTTCCAGCTGTTTAGTGACATTTGGGATGATGTGTGATGAAAAATTCAAGAATTTAACCATTTCTTCCAAAAAAGGCTTATCTCCCTGTTTCCAGCGCTTTTCTGACACTTGGGCTGACATGTGATCAAAAAGTCAGAAATCTTAATCAATGCTTCCAAAAAAGGCTTATCTCCCCGTTTCCAGCTGTTTAGTGACATTTGGGATGATGTGTGATGAAAAATTCAAGAATTTAACCATTTCTTCCAAAAAAGGCTTATCTCCCTGTTTCCAGCGCTTTTCTGACACTTGGGCTGACATGTGATGAAAAAGTCAGAAATCTTAATCAATGCTTCCAAAAAAGGCTTATCTCCCCGTTTCCAGCTGTTTAGTGACATTTGGGATGAAATGTGATGAAAAATTCAAGAATTTAACCATTTCTTCCAAAAAGGCTTATCTCCCTGTTTCCAGCGCTTTTCTGACACTTGGGCTGACATGTGATGAAAAAGTCAGAAATCTTAATCAATGCTTCCAAAAAAGGCTTATCTCCCCGTTTCCAGCTGTTTAGTGACATTTGGGATGATGTGTGATGAAAAATTCAAGAATTTAACCTTTTCTTCCAAAAAAAGGCTTATCTCCCTGTTTCCAGCGCTTTTCTGACACTGGAACTGATATGTGATGAAAAAGTCAAAATGTTAACCATTGCTTCCAAAAAAGGCTTATCTCCCCGTTTCCAGCTGTTTAGTGACATTTGGGATGATGTGTGATGAAAAATTCAAGAATTTAACCTTTTCTTCCAAAAAAAGGGAGATCTCCCTGTTTCCAGCGCTTTTCTGACACTTGGGCTGATATGTGATGAAAAAGTCAGAAATCTTAATCAATAATTCCAAAAAAGGCTTATCTCCCCGTTTCCAGCTGTTTAGTGACATTTGGGATGATGTGTGATGAAAAATTCAAGAATTTAACCATTTCTTCCAAAAAAGGCTTATCTCCCTGTTTCCAGTGCTTTTCTGACACTTGGGCTGACATGTGATGAAAAACTCAGAAATCTTAATCAATGCTTCCAAAAAAGGCTTATCTCCCCGTTTCCAGCTGTTTAGTGACATTTGGGATGATGTGTGATGAAAAATTCAAGAATTTAACCATTTCTTCCAAAAAAGGCTTATCTCCCTGTTTCCAGCGCTTTTCTGACACTTGGGCTGACATGTGATGAAAAAGTCAGAAATCTTAATCAATGCTTCCAAAAAAGGCTTATCTCCCCGTTTCCAGCTGTTTAGTGACATTTGGGATGATGTGTGATGAAAAATTCAAGAATTTAACCATTTCTTCCAAAAAAGGCTTATCTCCCTGTTTCCAGCGCTTTTCTGACACTTGGGCTGACATGTGATGAAAAAGTCAGAAATCTTAATCAATGCTTCCAAAAAAGGCTTATCTCCCCGTTTCCAGCTGTTTAGTGACATTTGGGATGATGTGTGATGAAAAATTCAAGAATTTAACCTTTTCTTCCAAAAAAGGCAGATCTCCCTGTTTCCAGCGCTTTTCTGACACTGGAGCTGATATGTGATGAAAAAGTCAAAATGTTAACCATTGCTTCCAAAAAAGGCTTATCTCCCCATTTCCAGCTGTTTAGTGACATTTGGGATGATGTGTGATGAAAAATTCAAGAATTTAACCATTTCTTCCAAAAAAGGCAGATCTCCCTGTTTCCAGCGCTTTTCTGACACTTGGGCTGACATGTGATGAAAAAGTCAGAAATCTTAATCAATGCTTCCAAAAAAGGCTTATCTCCCCGTTTCCAGCTGTTTAGTGACATTTGGGATGATGTGTGATGAAAAATTCAAGAATTTAACCTTTTCTTCCAAAAAAGGCAGATCTCCCTGTTTCCAGCGCTTTTCTGACACTGGAGCTGATATGTGATGAAAAAGTCAAAATGTTAACCATTGCTTCCAAAAAAGGCTTATCTCCCCATTTCCAGCTGTTTAGTGACATTTGGGATGATGTGTGATGAAAAATTCAAGAATTTAACCATTTCTTCCAAAAAAGGCAGATCTCCCTGTTTCCAGCGCTTTTCTGACACTTGGGCTGACATGTGATGAAAAAGTCAGAAATCTTAATCAATGCTTCCAAAAAAGGCTTATCTCCCCGTTTCCAGCTGTTTAGTGACATTTGGGATGATGTGTGATGAAAAATTCAAGAATTTAACCTTTTCTTCCAAAAAAAGGCAGATCTCCCTGTTTCCAGCGCTTTTCTGACACTGGAACTGATATGTGATGAAAAAGTCAAAATGTTAACCATTGCTTCCAAAAAAGGCTTATCTCCCCGTTTCCAGCTGTTTAGTGACATTTGGGATGATGTGTGATGAAAAATTCAAGAATTTAACCTTTCTTCCGAAAAAGGCAGATCTCCCTGTTTCCAGCGCTTTTCTGACACTTGGGCTGATATGTGATGAAAAAGTCAGAAATCTTAATCAATGCTTCCAAAAAAGGCTTATCTCCCCGTTTCCAGCTGTTTAGTGACATTTGGGATGATGTGTGATGAAAAATTCAAGAATTTAACCTTTTCTTCCAAAAAAAGGCAGATCTCCCTGTTTCCAGCGCTTTTCTGACACTGGAGCTGATATGTGATGAAAAAGTCAAAATGTTAACCATTGCTTCCAAAAAAGGCTTATCTCCCCATTTCCAGCTGTTTAGTGACATTTGGGATGATGTGTGATGAAAAATTCAAGAATTTAACCTTTTCTTCCAAAAATAGGAGATCTCCCTGTTTCCAGCGCTTTTCTGACACTTGGGCTGATATGTGATGAAAAAGTCAGAAATCTTAATCAATAATTCCAAAAAAGGCTTATCTCCCCGTTTCTAGCTGTTTAGTGACATTTGGGATGATGTGTGATGAAAAATTCAAGAATTTAACCATTTCTTCCAAAAAAGGCTTATCTCCCTGTTTCCAGCGCTTTTCTGAACACTTGGGCTGACATGTGATGAAAAAGTCAGAAATCATAATCAATGCTTCCAAAAAAGGCTTATCTCCCCGTTTCCAGCTGTTTAGTGACATTTGGGATGATGTGTGATGAAAAATCAAGAATTTAACCATTTCTTCCAAAAAAGGCTTATCTCCCTGTTTCCAGCGCTTTTCTGACACTTGGGCTGACATGTGATGAAAAAGTCAGAAATCTTAATCAATGCTTCCAAAAAAGGCTTATCTCCCCGTTTCCAGCTGTTTAGTGACATTTGGGATGATGGGTGATGAAAAATTCAAGAATTTAACCTTTTCTTCCAAAAAAAGGCTTATCTCCCTGTTTCCAGCGCTTTTCTGACACTGGAACTGATATGTGATGAAAAAGTCAAAATGTTAACCATTGCTTCCAAAAAAGGCTTATCTCCCCGTTTCCAGCTGTTTAGTGACATTTGGGATGATGTGTGATGAAAAATTCAAGAATTTAACCTTTTCTTCCAAAAAAGGGAGATCTCCCTGTTTCCAGCGCTTTTCTGACACTTGGGCTGATATGTGATGAAAAAGTCAGAAATCTTAATCAATAATTCCAAAAAAGGCTTATCTCCCCGTTTCCAGCTGTGTAGTGACATTTGGGATGATGTGTGATGAAAAATTCAAGAATTTAAACCATTTCTTCCAAAAAAGGCTTATCTCCCTGTTCCAGCGCTTTTCTGACACTTGGGCTGACATGTGATGAAAAACTCAGAAATCTTAATCAATGCTTCCAAAAAAGGCTTATCTCCCCGTTTCCAGCTGTTTAGTGACATTTGGGATGATGTGTGATGAAAAATTCAAGAATTTAACCTTTTCTTCCAAAAAAAGGGAGATCTCCCTGTTTCCAGCGCTTTTCTGACACTTGGGCTGATATGTGATGAAAAAGTCAGAAATCTTAATCAATAATTCCAAAAAAGGCTTATCTCCCCGTTTCCAGCTGTTTAGTGACATTTGGGATGATGTGTGATGAAAAATTCAAGAATTTAACCATTTCTTCCAAAAAAAGGCTTATCTCCCTGTTTCCAGCGCTTTTCTGACACTTGGGCTGACATGTGATGAAAAACTCAGAAATCTTAATCAATGCTTCCAAAAAAGGCTTATCTCCCCGTTTCCAGCTGTTTAGTGACATTTTGGGATGATGTGTGATGAAAAATTCAAGAATTTAACCATTTCTTCCAAAAAAGGCTTATCTCCCTGTTTCCAGCGCTTTTCTGACACTTGGGCTGACATGTGATGAAAAAGTCAGAAATCTTAATCAATGCTTCCAAAAAAGGCTTATCTCCCCGTTTCCAGCTGTTTAGTGACATTTGTGATGATGTGTGATGAAAAATTCAAGAATTTAACCATTTCTTCCAAAAAAGGCTTATCTCCCTGTTTCCAGCGCTTTTCTGACACTTGGGGCTGACATGTGATGAAAAAGTCAGAAATCTTAATCAATGCTTCCAAAAAAGGCTTATCTCCCCGTTTCCAGCTGTTTAGTGACATTTGGGATGATGTGTGATGAAAAATTCAAGAATTTAACCTTTTCTTCCAAAAAAAGGCAGATCTCCCTGTTTCCAGCGCTTTTCTGACACTGGAGCTGATATGTGATGAAAAAGTCAAAATGTTAACCATTGCTTCCAAAAAAGGCTTATCTCCCCATTTCCAGCTGTTTAGTGACATTTGGGATGATGTGTGATGAAAAATTCAAGAATTTAACCATTTCTTCCAAAAAAGGCAGATCTCCCTGTTTCCAGCGCTTTTCTGACACTTGGGCTGACATGTGATGAAAAAGTCAGAAATCTTAATCAATGCTTCCAAAAAAGGCTTATCTCCCCGTTTCCAGCTGTTTAGTGACATTTGGGATGATGTGTGATGAAAAATTCAAGAATTTAACCTTTTCTTCCAAAAAAAGGCAGATCTCCCTGTTTCCAGCGCTTTTCTGACACTGGAACTGATATGTGATGAAAAAGTCAAAATGTTAACCATTGCTTCCAAAAAAGGCTTATCTCCCCGTTTCCAGCTGTTTAGTGACATTTGGGATGATGTGTGATGAAAAATTCAAGAATTTAACCATTTCTTCCAAAAAAGGCTTATCTCCCTGTTTCCAGCGCTTTTCTGACACTTGGGCTGACATGTGATGAAAAAGTCAGAAATCTTAATCAATGCTTCCAAAAAAGGCTTATCTCCCCGTTTCCAGCTGTTTAGTGACATTTGGGATGATGTGTGATGAAAAATTCAAGAATTTAACCTTTTCTTCCAAAAAAAGGCAGATCTCCCTGTTTCCAGCGCTTTTCTGACACTGGAGCTGATATGTGATGAAAAAGTCAAAATGTTAACCATTGCTTCCAAAAAAGGCTTATCTCCCCATTTCCAGCTGTTTAGTGACATTTGGGATGATGTGTGATGAAAAATTCAAGAATTTAACCTTTTCTTCCGAAAAAAGGCAGATCTCCCTGTTTCCAGCGCTTTTCTGACACTTGGGCTGATATGTGATGAAAAAGTCAGAAATCTTAATCAATGCTTCCAAAAAAGGCTTATCTCCCCGTTTCCAGCTGTTTAGTGACATTTGGGATGATGTGTGATGAAAAATTCAAGAATTTAACCTTTTCTTCCAAAAAAAGGCAGATCTCCCTGTTTCCAGCGCTTTTCTGACACTGGAGCTGATATGTGATGAAAAAGTCAAAATGTTAACCATTGCTTCCAAAAAAGGCTTATCTCCCCATTTCCAGCTGTTTAGTGACATTTGGGATGATGTGTGATGAAAAATTCAAGAATTTAACCTTTTCTTCCAAAAATAGGGAGATCTCCCTGTTTCCAGCGCTTTTCTGACACTTGGGCTGATATGTGATGAAAAAGTCAGAAATCTTAATCAATAATTCCAAAAAAGGCTTATCTCCCCGTTTCTAGCTGTTTAGTGACATTTGGGATGATGTGTGATGAAAAATTCAAGAATTTAACCATTTCTTCCAAAAAAGGCTTATCTCCCTGTTTCCAGCGCTTTTCTGACACTTGGGCTGACATGTGATGAAAAAGTCAGAAATCATAATCAATGCTTCCAAAAAAGGCTTATCTCCCCGTTTCCAGCTGTTTAGTGACATTTGGGATGATGTGTGATGAAAAATTCAAGAATTTAACCATTTCTTCCAAAAAAGGCTTATCTCCCTGTTTCCAGCGCTTTTCTGACACTTGGGCTGACATGTGATGAAAAAGTCAGAAATCTTAATCAATGCTTCCAAAAAAGGCTTATCTCCCCGTTTCCAGCTGTTTAGTGACATTTGGGATGATGTGTGATGAAAAATTCAAGAATTTAACCTTTTCTTCCAAAAAAAGGCAGATCTCCCTGTTTCCAGCGCTTTTCTGACATTGGAGCTGATATGTGATGAAAAAGTCAAAATGTTAACCATTGCTTCCAAAAAAGGCTTATCTCCTCGTTTCCAGCTGATTAGTGACATTTGGGATGATGTGTGATGAAAAATTAAAGAATTTAACCATTTCTTCCAAAAAAGGCTTATCTCCCTGTTTCCAGCGCTTTTCTGACACTTGGGCTGACATGTGATGAAAAAGTCAGAAATCTTAATCAATGCTTCCAAAAAAGGCTTATCTCCCCGTTTCCAGCTGTTTAGTGACATTTGGGATGATGTGTGATGAAAAATTCAAGAATTTAACCATTTCTTCCAAAAAAGGCTTATCTCCCTGTTTCCAGCGCTTTTCTGACACTTGGGCTGACATGTGATGAAAAAGTCAGAAATCTTAATCAATGCTTCCAAAAAAGGCTTATCTCCCCGTTTCCAGCTGTTTAGTGACATTTGGGATGAAATGTGATGAAAAATTCAAGAATTTAACCATTTCTTCCAAAAAAGGCTTATCTCCCTGTTTCCAGCGCTTTTCTGACACTTGGGCTGACATGTGATGAAAAAGTCAGAAATCTTAATCAATGCTTCCAAAAAAGGCTTATCTCCCCGTTTCCAGCTGTTTAGTGACATTTGGGATGATGTGTGATGAAAAATTCAAGAATTTAACCTTTTCTTCCAAAAAAAGGCTTATCTCCCTGTTTCCAGCGCTTTTCTGACACTGGAACTGATATGTGATGAAAAAGTCAAAATGTTAACCATTGCTTCCAAAAAAGGCTTATCTCCCCGTTTCCAGCTGTTTAGTGACATTTGGGATGATGTGTGATGAAAAATTCAAGAATTTAACCTTTTCTTCCAAAAAAAGGGAGATCTCCCTGTTTCCAGCGCTTTTCTGACACTTGGGCTGATATGTGATGAAAAAGTCAGAAATCTTAATCAATAATTCCAAAAAAGGCTTATCTCCCCGTTTCCAGCTGTTTAGTGACATTTGGGATGATGTGTGATGAAAAATTCAAGAATTTAACCATTTCTTCCAAAAAAGGCTTATCTCCCTGTTTCCAGCGCTTTTCTGACACTTGGGCTGACATGTGATGAAAAACTCAGAAATCTTAATCAATGCTTCCAAAAAAGGCTTATCTCCCCGTTTCCAGCTGTTTAGTGACATTTGGGATGATGTGTGATGAAAAATTCAAGAATTTAACCTTTTCTTCCAAAAAAGGCTTATCTCCCTGTTTCCAGCGCTTTTCTGACACTTGGGCTGATATGTGATGAAAAAGTCAGAAATCTTAATCAATAATTCCAAAAAAGGCTTATCTCCCCGTTTCCAGCTGTTTAGTGACATTTGGGATGATGTGTGATGAAAAATTCAAGAATTTAACCATTTCTTCCAAAAAAGGCTTATCTCCCTGTTTCCAGCGCTTTTCTGACACTTGGGCTGACATGTGATGAAAAACTCAGAAATCTTAATCAATGCTTCCAAAAAAGGCTTATCTCCCCGTTTCCAGCTGTTTAGTGACATTTGGGATGATGTGTGATGAAAAATTCAAGAATTTAACCATTTCTTCCAAAAAAGGCTTATCTCCCTGTTTCCAGCGCTTTTCTGACACTTGGGCTGACATGTGATGAAAAAGTCAGAAATCTTAATCAATGCTTCCAAAAAAGGCTTATCTCCCCGTTTCCAGCTGTTTAGTGACATTTGGGATGATGTGTGATGAAAAATTCAAGAATTTAACCTTTTCTTCCAAAAAAAGGCTTATCTCCCTGTTTCCAGCGCTTTTCTGACACTGGAACTGATATGTGATGAAAAAGTCAAAATGTTAACCATTGCTTCCAAAAAAGGCTTATCTCCCCGTTTCCAGCTGTTTAGTGACATTTGGGATGATGTGTGATGAAAAATTCAAGAATTTAACCTTTTCTTCCAAAAAAAGGGAGATCTCCCTGTTTCCAGCGCTTTTCTGACACTTGGGCTGATATGTGATGAAAAAGTCAGAAATCTTAATCAATAATTCCAAAAAAGGCTTATCTCCCCGTTTCCAGCTGTTTAGTGACATTTGGGATGATGTGTGATGAAAAATTCAAGAATTTAACCATTTCTTCCAAAAAAGGCTTATCTCCCTGTTTCCAGCGCTTTTCTGACACTTGGGCTGACATGTGATGAAAAACTCAGAAATCTTAATCAATGCTTCCAAAAAAGGCTTATCTCCCCGTTTCCAGCTGTTTAGTGACATTTGGGATGATGTGTGATGAAAAATTCAAGAATTTAACCTTTTCTTCCAAAAAAGGCTTATCTCCCTGTTTCCAGCGCTTTTCTGACACTTGGGCTGATATGTGATGAAAAAGTCAGAAATCTTAATCAATAATTCCAAAAAAGGCTTATCTCCCCGTTTCCAGCTGTTTAGTGACATTTGGGATGATGTGTGATGAAAAATTCAAGAATTTAACCATTTCTTCCAAAAAAGGCTTATCTCCCTGTTTCCAGCGCTTTTCTGACACTTGGGCTGACATGTGATGAAAAACTCAGAAATCTTAATCAATGCTTCCAAAAAAGGCTTATCTCCCCGTTTCCAGCTGTTTAGTGACATTTGGGATGATGTGTGATGAAAAATTCAAGAATTTAACCATTTCTTCCAAAAAAGGCTTATCTCCCTGTTTCCAGCGCTTTTCTGACACTTGGGCTGACATGTGATGAAAAAGTCAGAAATCTTAATCAATGCTTCCAAAAAAGGCTTATCTCCCCGTTTCCAGCTGTTTAGTGACATTTGGGATGATGTGTGATGAAAAATTCAAGAATTTAACCATTTCTTCCAAAAAAGGCTTATCTCCCTGTTTCCAGCGCTTTTCTGACACTTGGTCTGACATGTGATGAAAAAGTCAGAAATCTTAATCAATGCTTTCAAAAAAGGCTTATCTCCCCGTTTCCAGCTGTTTAGTGACAGTTGGGATGATGTGTGATGAAAAATTCAAGAATTTAACCTTTTCTTCCAAAAAAAGGCAGATCTCCCTGTTTCCAGCGCTTTTCTGACACTGGAGCTGATATGTGATGAAAAAGTCAAAATGTTAACCATTGCTTCCAAAAAAGGCTTATCTCCCCATTTCCAGCTGTTTAGTGACATTTGGGATGATGTGTGATGAAAAATTCAAGAATTTAACCATTTCTTCCAAAAAAGGCAGATCTCCCTGTTTCCAGCGCTTTTCTGACACTTGGGCTGACATGTGATGAAAAAGTCAGAAATCTTAATCAATGCTTCCAAAAAAGGCTTATCTCCCCGTTTCCAGCTGTTTAGTGACATTTGGGATGATGTGTGATGAAAAATTCAAGAATTTAACCTTTTCTTCCAAAAAAAGGCAGATCTCCCTGTTTCCAGCGCTTTTCTGACACTGGAGCTGATATGTGATGAAAAAGTCAAAATGTTAACCATTGCTTCCAAAAAAGGCTTATCTCCCCATTTCCAGCTGTTTAGTGACATTTGGGATGATGTGTGATGAAAAATTCAAGAATTTAACCATTTCTTCCAAAAAAGGCTTATCTCCCTGTTTCCAGCGCTTTTCTGACACTTGGGCTGACATGTGATGAAAAAGTCAGAAATCTTAATCAATGCTTCCAAAAAAGGCTTATCTCCCCGTTTCCAGCTGTTTAGTGACATTTGGGATGATGTGTGATGAAAAATTCAAGAATTTAACCTTTTCTTCCAAAAAAAGGCAGATCTCCCTGTTTCCAGCGCTTTTCTGACATTGGAGCTGATATGTGATGAAAAAGTCAAAATGTTAACCATTGCTTCCAAAAAAGGCTTATCTCCTCGTTTCCAGCTGATTAGTGACATTTGGGATGATGTGTGATGAAAAATTAAAGAATTTAACCATTTCTTCCAAAAAAGGCTTATCTCCCTGTTTCCAGCGCTTTTCTGACACTTGGGCTGACATGTGATGAAAAAGTCAGAAATCTTAATCAATGCTTCCAAAAAAGGCTTATCTCCCCGTTTCCAGCTGTTTAGTGACATTTGGGATGATGTGTGATGAAAAATTCAAGAATTTAACCATTTCTTCCAAAAAAGGCTTATCTCCCTGTTTCCAGCGCTTTTCTGACACTTGGGCTGACATGTGATGAAAAAGTCAGAAATCTTAATCAATGCTTCCAAAAAAGGCTTATCTCCCCGTTTCCAGCTGTTTAGTGACATTTGGGATGAAATGTGATGAAAAATTCAAGAATTTAACCATTTCTTCCAAAAAAGGCTTATCTCCCTGTTTCCAGCGCTTTTCTGACACTTGGGCTGACATGTGATGAAAAAGTCAGAAATCTTAATCAATGCTTCCAAAAAAGGCTTATCTCCCCGTTTCCAGCTGTTTAGTGACATTTGGGATGATGTGTGATGAAAAATTCAAGAATTTAACCTTTTCTTCCAAAAAAAGGCTTATCTCCCTGTTTCCAGCGCTTTTCTGACACTGGAACTGATATGTGATGAAAAAGTCAAAATGTTAACCATTGCTTCCAAAAAAGGCTTATCTCCCCGTTTCCAGCTGTTTAGTGACATTTGGGATGATGTGTGATGAAAAATTCAAGAATTTAACCTTTTCTTCCAAAAAAAGGGAGATCTCCCTGTTTCCAGCGCTTTTCTGACACTTGGGCTGATATGTGATGAAAAAGTCAGAAATCTTAATCAATAATTCCAAAAAAGGCTTATCTCCCCGTTTCCAGCTGTTTAGTGACATTTGGGATGATGTGTGATGAAAAATTCAAGAATTTAACCATTTCTTCCAAAAAAGGCTTATCTCCCTGTTTCCAGCGCTTTTCTGACACTTGGGCTGACATGTGATGAAAAACTCAGAAATCTTAATCAATGCTTCCAAAAAAGGCTTATCTCCCCGTTTCCAGCTGTTTAGTGACATTTGGGATGATGTGTGATGAAAAATTCAAGAATTTAACCTTTTCTTCCAAAAAAGGCTTATCTCCCTGTTTCCAGCGCTTTTCTGACACTTGGGCTGATATGTGATGAAAAAGTCAGAAATCTTAATCAATAATTCCAAAAAAGGCTTATCTCCCCGTTTCCAGCTGTTTAGTGACATTTGGGATGATGTGTGATGAAAAATTCAAGAATTTAACCATTTCTTCCAAAAAAGGCTTATCTCCCTGTTTCCAGCGCTTTTCTGACACTTGGGCTGACATGTGATGAAAAACTCAGAAATCTTAATCAATGCTTCCAAAAAAGGCTTATCTCCCCGTTTCCAGCTGTTTAGTGACATTTGGGATGATGTGTGATGAAAAATTCAAGAATTTAACCATTTCTTCCAAAAAAGGCTTATCTCCCTGTTTCCAGCGCTTTTCTGACACTTGGGCTGACATGTGATGAAAAAGTCAGAAATCTTAATCAATGCTTCCAAAAAAGGCTTATCTCCCCGTTTCCAGCTGTTTAGTGACATTTGGGATGATGTGTGATGAAAAATTCAAGAATTTAACCATTTCTTCCAAAAAAGGCTTATCTCCCTGTTTCCAGCGCTTTTCTGACACTTGGTCTGACATGTGATGAAAAAGTCAGAAATCTTAATCAATGCTTTCAAAAAAGGCTTATCTCCCCGTTTCCAGCTGTTTAGTGACATTTGGGATGATGTGTGATGAAAAATTCAAGAATTTAACCTTTTCTTCCAAAAAAAGGCAGATCTCCCTGTTTCCAGCGCTTTTCTGACACTGGAGCTGATATGTGATGAAAAAGTCAAAATGTTAACCATTGCTTCCAAAAAAGGCTTATCTCCCCATTTCCAGCTGTTTAGTGACATTTGGGATGATGTGTGATGAAAAATTCAAGAATTTAACCATTTCTTCCAAAAAAGGCAGATCTCCCTGTTTCCAGCGCTTTTCTGACACTTGGGCTGACATGTGATGAAAAAGTCAGAAATCTTAATCAATGCTTCCAAAAAAGGCTTATCTCCCCGTTTCCAGCTGTTTAGTGACATTTGGGATGATGTGTGATGAAAAATTCAAGAATTTAACCTTTTCTTCCAAAAAAAGGCAGATCTCCCTGTTTCCAGCGCTTTTCTGACACTGGAACTGATATGTGATGAAAAAGTCAAAATGTTAACCATTGCTTCCAAAAAAGGCTTATCTCCCCGTTTCCAGCTGTTTAGTGACATTTGGGATGATGTGTGATGAAAAATTCAAGAATTTAACCATTTCTTCCAAAAAAGGCTTATCTCCCTGTTTCCAGCGCTTTTCTGACACTTGGGCTGACATGTGATGAAAAAGTCAGAAATCTTAATCAATGCTTCCAAAAAAGGCTTATCTCCCCGTTTCCAGCTGTTTAGTGACATTTGGGATGATGTGTGATGAAAAATTCAAGAATTTAACCTTTTCTTCCAAAAAAAGGCAGATCTCCCTGTTTCCAGCGCTTTTCTGACACTGGAGCTGATATGTGATGAAAAAGTCAAAATGTTAACCATTGCTTCCAAAAAAGGCTTATCTCCCCATTTCCAGCTGTTTAGTGACATTTGGGATGATGTGTGATGAAAAATTCAAGAATTTAACCTTTTCTTCCGAAAAAAGGCAGATCTCCCTGTTTCCAGCGCTTTTCTGACACTTGGGCTGATATGTGATGAAAAAGTCAGAAATCTTAATCAATGCTTCCAAAAAAGGCTTATCTCCCCGTTTCCAGCTGTTTAGTGACATTTGGGATGATGTGTGATGAAAAATTCAAGAATTTAACCTTTTCTTCCAAAAAAAGGCAGATCTCCCTGTTTCCAGCGCTTTTCTGACACTGGAGCTGATATGTGATGAAAAAGTCAAAATGTTAACCATTGCTTCCAAAAAAGGCTTATCTCCCCATTTCCAGCTGTTTAGTGACATTTGGGATGATGTGTGATGAAAAATTCAAGAATTTAACCATTTCTTCCAAAAAAGGCTTATCTCCCTGTTTCCAGCGCTTTTCTGACACTTGGGCTGACATGTGATGAAAAAGTCAGAAATCATAATCAATGCTTCCAAAAAAGGCTTATCTCCCCGTTTCCAGCTGTTTAGTGACATTTGGGATGATGTGTGATGAAAAATTCAAGAATTAAACCATTTCTTCCAAAAAAGGCTTATCTCCCTGTTTCCAGCGCTTTTCTGACACTTGGGCTGACATGTGATGAAAAAGTCAGAAATCTTAATCAATGCTTCCAAAAAAGGCTTATCTACCCGTTTCCAGCTGTTTAGTGACATTTGGGATGATGTGTGATGAAAAATTCAAGAATTTAACCTTTTCTTCCAAAAAAAGGCAGATCTCCCTGTTTCCAGCGCTTTTCTGACATTGGAGCTGATATGTGATGAAAAAGTCAAAATGTTAACCATTGCTTCCAAAAAAGGCTTATCTCCTCGTTTCCAGCTGATTAGTGACATTTGGGATGATGTGTGATGAAAAATTAAAGAATTTAACCATTTCTTCCAAAAAAGGCTTATCTCCCTGTTTCCAGCGCTTTTCTGACACTTGGGCTGACATGTGATGAAAAAGTCAGAAATCTTAATCAATGCTTCCAAAAAAGGCTTATCTCCCCGTTTCCAGCTGTTTAGTGACATTTGGGATGATGTGTGATGAAAAATTCAAGAATTTAACCATTTCTTCCAAAAAAGGCTTATCTCCCTGTTTCCAGCGCTTTTCTGACACTTGGGCTGACATGTGATGAAAAAGTCAGAAATCTTAATCAATGCTTTCAAAAAAGGCTTATCTCCCCGTTTCCAGCTGTTTAGTGACATTTGGGATGATGTGTGATGAAAAATTCAAGAATTTAACCTTTTCTTCCAAAAAAAGGCAGATCTCCCTGTTTCCAGCGCTTTTCTGACACTGGAGCTGATATGTGATGAAAAAGTCAAAATGTTAACCATTGCTTCCAAAAAAGGCTTATCTCCCCATTTCCAGCTGTTTAGTGACATTTGGGATGATGTGTGATGAAAAATTCAAGAATTTAACCATTTCTTCCAAAAAAGGCAGATCTCCCTGTTTCCAGCGCTTTTCTGACACTTGGGCTGACATGTGATGAAAAAGTCAGAAATCTTAATCAATGCTTCCAAAAAAGGCTTATCTCCCCGTTTCCAGCTGTTTAGTGACATTTGGGATGATGTGTGATGAAAAATTCAAGAATTTAACCTTTTCTTCCAAAAAAAGGCAGATCTCCCTGTTTCCAGCGCTTTTCTGACACTGGAACTGATATGTGATGAAAAAGTCAAAATGTTAACCATTGCTTCCAAAAAAGGCTTATCTCCCCGTTTCCAGCTGTTTAGTGACATTTGGGATGATGTGTGATGAAAAATTCAAGAATTTAACCATTTCTTCCAAAAAAGGCTTATCTCCCTGTTTCCAGCGCTTTTCTGACACTTGGGCTGACATGTGATGAAAAAGTCAGAAATCTTAATCAATGCTTCCAAAAAAGGCTTATCTCCCCGTTTCCAGCTGTTTAGTGACATTTGGGATGATGTGTGATGAAAAATTCAAGAATTTAACCTTTTCTTCCAAAAAAAGGCAGATCTCCCTGTTTCCAGCGCTTTTCTGACACTGGAGCTGATATGTGATGAAAAAGTCAAAATGTTAACCATTGCTTCCAAAAAAGGCTTATCTCCCCATTTCCAGCTGTTTAGTGACATTTGGGATGATGTGTGATGAAAAATTCAAGAATTTAACCTTTTCTTCCGAAAAAAGGCAGATCTCCCTGTTTCCAGCGCTTTTCTGACACTTGGGCTGATATGTGATGAAAAAGTCAGAAATCTTAATCAATGCTTCCAAAAAAGGCTTATCTCCCCGTTTCCAGCTGTTTAGTGACATTTGGGATGATGTGTGATGAAAAATTCAAGAATTTAACCTTTTCTTCCAAAAAAAGGCAGATCTCCCTGTTTCCAGCGCTTTTCTGACACTGGAGCTGATATGTGATGAAAAAGTCAAAATGTTAACCATTGCTTCCAAAAAAGGCTTATCTCCCCATTTCCAGCTGTTTAGTGACATTTGGGATGATGTGTGATGAAAAATTCAAGAATTTAACCATTTCTTCCAAAAAAGGCTTATCTCCCTGTTTCCAGCGCTTTTCTGACACTTGGGCTGACATGTGATGAAAAAGTCAGAAATCATAATCAATGCTTCCAAAAAAGGCTTATCTCCCCGTTTCCAGCTGTTTAGTGACATTTGGGATGATGTGTGATGAAAAATTCAAGAATTAAACCATTTCTTCCAAAAAAGGCTTATCTCCCTGTTTCCAGCGCTTTTCTGACACTTGGGCTGACATGTGATGAAAAAGTCAGAAATCTTAATCAATGCTTCCAAAAAAGGCTTATCTACCCGTTTCCAGCTGTTTAGTGACATTTGGGATGATGTGTGATGAAAAATTCAAGAATTTAACCTTTTCTTCCAAAAAAAGGCAGATCTCCCTGTTTCCAGCGCTTTTCTGACATTGGAGCTGATATGTGATGAAAAAGTCAAAATGTTAACCATTGCTTCCAAAAAAGGCTTATCTCCTCGTTTCCAGCTGATTAGTGACATTTGGGATGATGTGTGATGAAAAATTAAAGAATTTAACCATTTCTTCCAAAAAAGGCTTATCTCCCTGTTTCCAGCGCTTTTCTGACACTTGGGCTGACATGTGATGAAAAAGTCAGAAATCTTAATCAATGCTTCCAAAAAAGGCTTATCTCCCCGTTTCCAGCTGTTTAGTGACATTTGGGATGATGTGTGATGAAAAATTCAAGAATTTAACCATTTCTTCCAAAAAAGGCTTATCTCCCTGTTTCCAGCGCTTTTCTGACACTTGGGCTGACATGTGATGAAAAAGTCAGAAATCTTAATCAATGCTTCCAAAAAAGGCTTATCTCCCCGTTTCCAGCTGTTTAGTGACATTTGGGATGAAATGTGATGAAAAATTCAAGAATTTAACCATTTCTTCCAAAAAAGGCTTATCTCCCTGTTTCCAGCGCTTTTCTGACACTTGGGCTGACATGTGATGAAAAAGTCAGAAATCTTAATCAATGCTTCCAAAAAAGGCTTATCTCCCCGTTTCCAGCTGTTTAGTGACATTTGGGATGATGTGTGATGAAAAATTCAAGAATTTAACCTTTTCTTCCAAAAAAAGGCTTATCTCCCTGTTTCCAGCGCTTTTCTGACACTGGAACTGATATGTGATGAAAAAGTCAAAATGTTAACCATTGCTTCCAAAAAAGGCTTATCTCCCCGTTTCCAGCTGTTTAGTGACATTTGGGATGATGTGTGATGAAAAATTCAAGAATTTAACCTTTTCTTCCAAAAAAAGGGAGATCTCCCTGTTTCCAGCGCTTTTCTGACACTTGGGCTGATATGTGATGAAAAAGTCAGAAATCTTAATCAATAATTCCAAAAAAGGCTTATCTCCCCGTTTCCAGCTGTTTAGTGACATTTGGGATGATGTGTGATGAAAAATTCAAGAATTTAACCATTTCTTCCAAAAAAGGCTTATCTCCCTGTTTCCAGCGCTTTTCTGACACTTGGGCTGACATGTGATGAAAAACTCAGAAATCTTAATCAATGCTTCCAAAAAAGGCTTATCTCCCCGTTTCCAGCTGTTTAGTGACATTTGGGATGATGTGTGATGAAAAATTCAAGAATTTAACCATTTCTTCCAAAAAAGGCTTATCTCCCTGTTTCTAGCGCTTTTCTGACACTTGGGCTGACATGTGATGAAAAAGTCAGAAATCTTAATCAATGCTTCCAAAAAAGGCTTATCTCCCCGTTTCCAGCTGTTTAGTGACATTTGGGATGATGTGTGATGAAAAATTCAAGAATTTAACCTTTTCTTCCAAAAAAAGGCAGATCTCCCTGTTTCCAGCGCTTTTCTGACACTGGAGCTGATATGTGATGAAAAAGTCAAAATGTTAACCATTGCTTCCAAAAAAGGCTTATCTCCCCATTTCCAGCTGTTTAGTGACATTTGGGATGATGTGTGATGAAAAATTCAAGAATTTAACCTTTTCTTCCGAAAAAAGGCAGATCTCCCTGTTTCCAGCGCTTTTCTGACACTTGGGCTGATATGTGATGAAAAAGTCAGAAATCTTAATCAATGCTTCCAAAAAAGGCTTATCTCCCCGTTTCCAGCTGTTTAGTGACATTTGGGATGATGTGTGATGAAAAATTCAAGAATTTAACCTTTTCTTCCAAAAATAGGGAGATCTCCCTGTTTCCAGCGCTTTTCTGACACTTGGGCTGATATGTGATGAAAAAGTCAGAAATCTTAATCAATAATTCCAAAAAAGGCTTATCTCCCCGTTTCTAGCTGTTTAGTGACATTTGGGATGATGTGTGATGAAAAATTCAAGAATTTAACCATTTCTTCCAAAAAAGGCTTATCTCCCTGTTTCCAGCGCTTTTCTGACACTTGGGCTGACATGTGATGAAAAAGTCAGAAATCATAATCAATGCTTCCAAAAAAGGCTTATCTCCCTGTTTCCAGCTGTTTAGTGACATTTGGGATGATGTGTGATGAAAAATTCAAGAATTTAACCATTTCTTCCAAAAAAGGCTTATCTCCCTGTTTCCAGCGCTTTTCTGACATTGGAGCTGATATGTGATGAAAAAGTCAAAATGTTAACCATTGCTTCCAAAAAAGGCTTATCTCCTCGTTTCCAGCTGATTAGTGACATTTGGGATGATGTGTGATGAAAAATTAAAGAATTTAACCATTTCTTCCAAAAAAGGCTTATCTCCCTGTTTCCAGCGCTTTTCTGACACTTGGGCTGACATGTGATGAAAAAGTCAGAAATCTTAATCAATGCTTCCAAAAAAGGCTTATCTCCCCGTTTCCAGCTGTTTAGTGACATTTGGGATGATGTGTGATGAAAAATTCAAGAATTTAACCATTTCTTCCAAAAAAGGCTTATCTCCCTGTTTCCAGCGCTTTTCTGACACTTGGGCTGACATGTGATGAAAAAGTCAGAAATCTTAATCAATGCTTCCAAAAAAGGCTTATCTCCCCGTTTCCAGCTGTTTAGTGACATTTGGGATGATGTGTGATGAAAAATTCAAGAATTTAACCTTTTCTTCCAAAAAAAGGCAGATCTCCCTGTTTCCAGCGCTTTTCTGACACTGGAGCTGATATGTGATGAAAAAGTCAAAATGTTAACCATTGCTTCCAAAAAAGGCTTATCTCCTCGTTTCCAGCTGATTAGTGACATTTGGGATGATGTGTGATGAAAAATTAAAGAATTTAACCATTTCTTCCAAAAGAGGCTTATCTCCCTGTTTCCAGCGCTTGTCTGACACTTGGGCTGACATGTGATGAAAAAGTCAGAAATCTTAATCAATGCTTCCAAAAAAGGCTTATCTCCCCGTTTCCAGCTGTTTAGTGACATTTGGGATGATGTGTGATGAAAAATTCAAGAATTTAACCATTTCTTCCAAAAAAGGCTTATCTCCCTGTTTCCAGCGCTTTTCTGACACTTGGGCTGACATGTGATGAAAAAGTCAGAAATCTTAATCAATGCTTCCAAAAAAGGCTTATCTCCCCGTTTCCAGCTGTTTAGTGACATTTGGGATGATGTGTGATGAAAAATTCAAGAATTTAACCTTTTCTTCCAAAAAAAGGCAGATCTCCCTGTTTCCAGCGCTTTTCTGACACTGGAACTGATATGTGATGAAAAAGTCAAAATGTTAACCATTGCTTCCAAAAAAGGCTTATCTCCCCGTTTCCAGCTGTTTAGTGACATTTGGGATGATGTGTGATGAAAAATTCAAGAATTTAACCTTTTCTTCCAAAAATAGGGAGATCTCCCTGTTTCCAGCGCTTTTCTGACACTTGGGCTGATATGTGATGAAAAAGTCAGAAATCTTAATCAATAATTCCAAAAAAGGCTTATCTCCCCGTTTCCAGCTGTTTAGTGACATTTGGGATGATGTGTGATGAAAAATTCAAGAATTTAACCATTTCTTCCAAAAAAGGCTTATCTCCCTGTTTCCAGCGCTTTTCTGACACTTGGGCTGACATGTGATGAAAAAGTCAGAAATCTTAATCAATGCTTCCAAAAAAGGCTTATCTCCCCGTTTCCAGCTGTTTAGTGACATTTGGGATGATGTGTGATGAAAAATTCAAGAATTTAACCATTTCTTCCAAAAAAGGCTTATCTCCCTGTTTCCAGCGCTTTTCTGACACTTGGGCTGACATGTGATCAAAAAGTCAGAAATCTTAATCAATGCTTCCAAAAAAGGCTTATCTCCCCGTTTCCAGCTGTTTAGTGACATTTGGGATGATGTGTGATGAAAAATTCAAGAATTTAACCATTTCTTCCAAAAAAGGCTTATCTCCCTGTTTCCAGCGCTTTTCTGACACTTGGGCTGACATGTGATGAAAAAGTCAGAAATCTTAATCAATGCTTCCAAAAAAGGCTTATCTCCCCGTTTCCAGCTGTTTAGTGACATTTGGGATGAAATGTGATGAAAAATTCAAGAATTTAACCATTTCTTCCAAAAAAGGCTTATCTCCCTGTTTCCAGCGCTTTTCTGACACTTGGGCTGACATGTGATGAAAAAGTCAGAAATCTTAATCAATGCTTCCAAAAAAGGCTTATCTCCCCGTTTCCAGCTGTTTAGTGACATTTGGGATGATGTGTGATGAAAAATTCAAGAATTTAACCTTTTCTTCCAAAAAAAGGCTTATCTCCCTGTTTCCAGCGCTTTTCTGACACTGGAACTGATATGTGATGAAAAAGTCAAAATGTTAACCATTGCTTCCAAAAAAGGCTTATCTCCCCGTTTCCAGCTGTTTAGTGACATTTGGGATGATGTGTGATGAAAAATTCAAGAATTTAACCTTTTCTTCCAAAAAAAGGGAGATCTCCCTGTTTCCAGCGCTTTTCTGACACTTGGGCTGATATGTGATGAAAAAGTCAGAAATCTTAATCAATAATTCCAAAAAAGGCTTATCTCCCCGTTTCCAGCTGTTTAGTGACATTTGGGATGATGTGTGATGAAAAATTCAAGAATTTAACCATTTCTTCCAAAAAAGGCTTATCTCCCTGTTTCCAGCGCTTTTCTGACACTTGGGCTGACATGTGATGAAAAACTCAGAAATCTTAATCAATGCTTCCAAAAAAGGCTTATCTCCCCGTTTCCAGCTGTTTAGTGACATTTGGGATGATGTGTGATGAAAAATTCAAGAATTTAACCATTTCTTCCAAAAAAGGCTTATCTCCCTGTTTCCAGCGCTTTTCTGACACTTGGGCTGACATGTGATGAAAAAGTCAGAAATCTTAATCAATGCTTCCAAAAAAGGCTTATCTCCCCGTTTCCAGCTGTTTAGTGACATTTGGGATGATGTGTGATGAAATATTCAAGAATTTAACCATTTCTTCCAAAAAAGGCTTATCTCCCTGTTTCCAGCGCTTTTCTGACACTTAGGCTGACATGTGATGAAAAAGTCAGAAATCTTAATCAATGCTTCCAAAAAAGGCTTATCTCCCCGTTTCCAGCTGTTTAGTGACATTTGGGATGATGTGTGATGAAAAATTCAAGAATTTAACCTTTTCTTCCAAAAAAAGGCAGATCTCCCTGTTTCCAGCGCTTTTCTGACACTGGAGCTGATATGTGATGAAAAAGTCAAAATGTTAACCATTGCTTCCAAAAAAGGCTTATCTCCCCATTTCCAGCTGTTTAGTGACATTTGGGATGATGTGTGATGAAAAATTCAAGAATTTAACCATTTCTTCCAAAAAAGGCAGATCTCCCTGTTTCCAGCGCTTTTCTGACACTTGGGCTGACATGTGATGAAAAAGTCAGAAATCTTAATCAATGCTTCCAAAAAAGGCTTATCTCCCCGTTTCCAGCTGTTTAGTGACATTTGGGATGATGTGTGATGAAAAATTCAAGAATTTAACCTTTTCTTCCAAAAAAAGGCAGATCTCCCTGTTTCCAGCGCTTTTCTGACACTGGAGCTGATATGTGATGAAAAAGTCAAAATGTTAACCATTGCTTCCAAAAAAGGCTTATCTCCCCATTTCCAGCTGTTTAGTGACATTTGGGATGATGTGTGATGAAAGATTCAAGAATTTAACCTTTTCTTCCGAAAAAAGGCAGATCTCCCTGTTTCCATCGCTTTTCTGACACTTGGGCTGATATGTGATGAAAAAGTCAGAAATCTTAATCAATGCTTCCAAAAAAGGCTTATCTCCCCGTTTCCAGCTGTTTAGTGACATTTGGGATGATGTGTGATGAAAAATTCAAGAATTTAACCATTTCTTCCAAAAAAGGCTTATCTCCCTGTTTCCAGCGCTTTTCTGACACTTGGGCTGACATGTGATGAAAAAGTCGGAAATCTTAATCAATGCTTCCAAAAAAGGCTTATCTCCCCGTTTCCAGCTGTTTAGTGACATTTGGGATGATGTGTGATGAAAAATTCAAGAATTTAACCTTTTCTTCCAAAAAAAGGCAGATCTCCCTGTTTCCAGCGCTTTTCTGACACTGGAGCTAATATGTGATGAAAAAGTCAAAATGTTAACCATTGCTTCCAAAAAAGGCTTATCTCCCCATTTCCAGCTGTTTAGTGACATTTGGGATGATGTGTGATGAAAAATTCAAGAATTTAACCATTTCTTCCAAAAAAGGCAGATCTCCCTGTTTCCAGCACTTTTCTGACACTTGGGCTGACATGTGATGAAAAAGTCAGAAATCTTAATCAATGCTTCCAAAAAAGGCTTATCTCCCCGTTTCCAGCTGTTTAGTGACATTTGGGATGATGTGTGATGAAAAATTCAAGAATTTAACCTTTTCTTCCAAAAAAAGGCAGATCTCCCTGTTTCCAGCGCTTTTCTGACACTGGAACTGATATGTGATGAAAAAGTCAAAATGTTAACCATTGCTTCCAAAAAGGCTTATCTCCCCGTTTCCAGCTGTTTAGTGACATTTGGGATGATGTGTGATGAAAAATTCAAGAATTTAACCATTTCTTCCAAAAAAGGCTTATCTCCCTGTTTCCAGCGCTTTTCTGACACTTGGGCTGACATGTGATGAAAAAGTCAGAAATCTTAATCAATGCTTCCAAAAAAGGCTTATCTCCCCGTTTCCAGCTGTTTAGTGACATTTGGGATGATGTGTGATGAAAAATTCAAGAATTTAACCTTTTCTTCCAAAAAAAGGCAGATCTCCCTGTTTCCAGCGCTTTTCTGACACTGGAGCTGATATGTGATGAAAAAGTCAAAATGTTAACCATTGCTTCCAAAAAAGGCTTATCTCCCCATTTCCAGCTGTTTAGTGACATTTGGGATGATGTGTGATGAAAAATTCAAGAATTTAACCTTTTCTTCCGAAAAAAGGCAGATCTCCCTGTTTCCAGCGCTTTTCTGACACTTGGGCTGATATGTGATGAAAAAGTCAGAAATCTTAATCAATGCTTCCAAAAAAGGCTTATCTCCCCGTTTCCAGCTGTTTAGTGACATTTGGGATGATGTGTGATGAAAAATTCAAGAATTTAACCATTTCTTCCAAAAAAGGCTTATCTCCCTGTTTCCAGCGCTTTTCTGACACTTGGGCTGACATGTGATGAAAAAGTCAGAAATCTTAATCAATGCTTCCAAAAAAGGCTTATCTCCCCGTTTCCAGCTGTTTAGTGACATTTGGGATGATGTGTGATGTAAAATTCAAGAATTTAACCATTTCTTCCAAAAAAGGCTTATCTCCCTGTTTCCAGCGCTTTTCTGACACTTGGGCTGACATGTGATGAAAAAGTCAGAAATCTTAATCAATGCTTCCAAAAAAGGCTTATCTCCCCGTTTCCAGCTGTTTAGTGACATTTGGGATGAAAAATTCAAGAATTTAACCTTTTCTTCCAAAAAAAGGCAGATCTCCCTGTTTCCAGCGCTTTTCTGACACTTGGGCTGATATGTGATGAAAAAGTCAGAAATCTTAATCAATAATTCCAAAAAAGGCTTATCTCCCCGTTTCCAGCTGTTTAGTGACATTTGGGATGATGTGTGATGAAAAATTCAAGAATTTAACCTTTTCTTCCAAAAAAAGGCAGATCTCCCTGTTTCCAGCGCTTTTCTGACACTGGAGCTGATATGTGAAGAAAAAGTCAAAATGTTAACCATTGCTTCCAAAAAAGGCTTATCTCCTCGTTTCCAGCTGATTAGTGACATTTGGGATGATGTGTGATGAAAAATTAAAGAATTTAACCATTTCTTCCAAAAAAGGCTTATCTCCCTGTTTCCAGCGCTTTTCTGACACTTGGGCTGATATGTGATGAAAAAGTCAGAAATCTTAATCAATAATTCCAAAAAAGGCTTATCTCCCCGTTTCCAGCTGTTTAGTGACATTTGGGATGATGTGTGATGAAAAATTCAAGAATTTAACCTTTTCTTCCAAAAAAAGGCAGATCTCCCTGTTTCCAGCGCTTTTCTGACACTGGAGCTGATATGTGATGAAAAAGTCAAAATGTTAACCATTGCTTCCAAAAAAGGCTTATCTCCCTGTTTCCAGCGCTTTTCTGACACTTGGGCTGACATGTGATGAAAAAGTCAGAAATCTTAATCAATGCTTCCAAAAAAGGCTTATCTCCCCGTTTCCAGCTGTTTAGTGACATTTGGGATGATGTGTGATGAAAAATTCAAGAATTTAACCATTTCTTCCAAAAAAGGCTTATCTCCCTGTTTCCAGCGCTTTTCTGACACTTGGGCTGACATGTGATGAAAAAGTCAGAAATCTTAATCAATGCTTCCAAAAAAGGCTTATCTCCCCGTTTCCAGCTGTTTAGTGACATTTGGGATGATGTGTGATGAAAAATTCAAGAATTTAACCTTTTCTTCCAAAAAAAGGCAGATCTCCCTGTTTCCAGCGCTTTTCTGACACTGGAGCTGATATGTGATGAAAAAGTCAAAATGTTAACCATTGCTTCCAAAAAAGGCTTATCTCCTCGTTTCCAGCTGATTAGTGACATTTGGGATGATGTGTGATGAAAAATTCAAGAATTTAACCTTTTCTTCCAAAAATAGGGAGATCTCCCTGTTTCCAGCGCTTTTCTGACACTTGGGCTGATATGTGATGAAAAAGTCAGAAATCTTAATCAATAATTCCAAAAAAGGCTTATCTCCCCGTTTCCAGCTGTTTAGTGACATTTGGGATGATGTGTGATGAAAAATTCAAGAATTTAACCATTTCTTCCAAAAAAGGCTTATCTCCCTGTTTCCAGCGCTTTTCTGACACTTGGGCTGACATGTGATCAAAAAGTCAGAAATCTTAATCAATGCTTCCAAAAAAGGCTTATCTCCCCGTTTCCAGCTGTTTAGTGACATTTGGGATGATGTGTGATGAAAAATTCAAGAATTTAACCATTTCTTCCAAAAAAGGCTTATCTCCCTGTTTCCAGCGCTTTTCTGACACTTGGGCTGACATGTGATGAAAAAGTCAGAAATCTTAATCAATGCTTCCAAAAAAGGCTTATCTCCCCGTTTCCAGCTGTTTAGTGACATTTGGGATGAAATGTGATGAAAAATTCAAGAATTTAACCATTTCTTCCAAAAAAGGCTTATCTCCCTGTTTCCAGCGCTTTTCTGACACTTGGGCTGACATGTGATGAAAAAGTCAGAAATCTTAATCAATGCTTCCAAAAAAGGCTTATCTCCCCGTTTCCAGCTGTTTAGTGACATTTGGGATGATGTGTGATGAAAAATTCAAGAATTTAACCTTTTCTTCCAAAAAAAGGCTTATCTCCCTGTTTCCAGCGCTTTTCTGACACTGGAACTGATATGTGATGAAAAAGTCAAAATGTTAACCATTGCTTCCAAAAAAGGCTTATCTCCCCGTTTCCAGCTGTTTAGTGACATTTGGGATGATGTGTGATGAAAAATTCAAGAATTTAACCTTTTCTTCCAAAAAAAGGGAGATCTCCCTGTTTCCAGCGCTTTTCTGACACTTGGGCTGATATGTGATGAAAAAGTCAGAAATCTTAATCAATAATTCCAAAAAAGGCTTATCTCCCCGTTTCCAGCTGTTTAGTGACATTTGGGATGATGTGTGATGAAAAATTCAAGAATTTAACCATTTCTTCCAAAAAAGGCTTATCTCCCTGTTTCCAGCGCTTTTCTGACACTTGGGCTGACATGTGATGAAAAACTCAGAAATCTTAATCAATGCTTCCAAAAAAGGCTTATCTCCCCGTTTCCAGCTGTTTAGTGACATTTGGGATGATGTGTGATGAAAAATTCAAGAATTTAACCATTTCTTCCAAAAAAGGCTTATCTCCCTGTTTCCAGCGCTTTTCTGACACTTGGGCTGACATGTGATGAAAAAGTCAGAAATCTTAATCAATGCTTCCAAAAAAGGCTTATCTCCCCGTTTCCAGCTGTTTAGTGACATTTGGGATGATGTGTGATGAAAAATTCAAGAATTTAACCATTTCTTCCAAAAAAGGCTTATCTCCCTGTTTCCAGCGCTTTTCTGACACTTGGGCTGACATGTGATGAAAAACTCAGAAATCTTAATCAATGCTTCCAAAAAAGGCTTATCTCCCCGTTTCCAGCTGTTTAGTGACATTTGGGATGATGTGTGATGAAAAATTCAAGAATTTAACCTTTTCTTCCAAAAAAAGGCAGATCTCCCTGTTTCCAGCGCTTTTCTGACATTGGAGCTGATATGTGATGAAAAAGTCAGAAATCTTAATCAATGCTTCCAAAAAAGGCTTATCTCCCCGTTTCCAGCTGTTTAGTGACATTTGGGATGATGTGTGATGAAAAATTCAAGAATTTAACCTTTTCTTCCAAAAAAAGGCAGATCTCCCTGTTTCCAGCGCTTTTCTGACACTGGAGCTGATATGTGATGAAAAAGTCAAAATGTTAACCATTGCTTCCAAAAAAGGCTTATCTCCCCATTTCCAGCTGTTTAGTGACATTTGGGATGATGTGTGATGAAAAATTCAAGAATTTAACCATTTCTTCCAAAAAAGGCAGATCTCCCTGTTTCCAGCGCTTTTCTGACACTTGGGCTGACATGTGATGAAAAAGTCAGAAATCTTAATCAATGCTTCCAAAAAAGGCTTATCTCCCCGTTTCCAGCTGTTTAGTGACATTTGGGATGATGTGTGATGAAAAATTCAAGAATTTAACCTTTTCTTCCAAAAAAAGGCAGATCTCCCTGTTTCCAGCGCTTTTCTGACACTGGAACTGATATGTGATGAAAAAGTCAAAATGTTAACCATTGCTTCCAAAAAAGGCTTATCTCCCCGTTTCCAGCTGTTTAGTGACATTTGGGATGATGTGTGATGAAAAATTCAAGAATTTAACCATTTCTTCCAAAAAAGGCTTATCTCCCTGTTTCCAGCGCTTTTCTGACACTTGGGCTGACATGTGATGAAAAAGTCAGAAATCTTAATCAATGCTTCCAAAAAAGGCTTATCTCCCCGTTTCCAGCTGTTTAGTGACATTTGGGATGATGTGTGATGAAAAATTCAAGAATTTAACCTTTTCTTCCAAAAAAAGGCTTATCTCCCTGTTTCCAGCGCTTTTCTGACACTGGAACTGATATGTGATGAAAAAGTCAAAATGTTAACCATTGCTTCCAAAAAAGGCTTATCTCCCCGTTTCCAGCTGTTTAGTGACATTTGGGATGATGTGTGATGAAAAATTCAAGAATTTAACCTTTTCTTCCAAAAAAAGGGAGATCTCCCTGTTTCCAGCGCTTTTCTGACACTTGGGCTGATATGTGATGAAAAAGTCAGAAATCTTAATCAATAATTCCAAAAAAGGCTTATCTCCCCGTTTCCAGCTGTTTAGTGACATTTGGGATGATGTGTGATGAAAAATTCAAGAATTTAACCATTTCTTCCAAAAAAGGCTTATCTCCCTGTTTCCAGCGCTTTTCTGACACTTGGGCTGACATGTGATGAAAAACTCAGAAATCTTAATCAATGCTTCCAAAAAAGGCTTATCTCCCCGTTTCCAGCTGTTTAGTGACATTTGGGATGATGTGTGATGAAAAATTCAAGAATTTAACCATTTCTTCCAATAAAGGCATATCTCCCTGTTTCCAGCGCTTTTCTGACACTTGGGCTGACATGTGATGAAAAAGTCAGAAATCTTAATCAATGCTTCCAAAAAAGGCTTATCTCCCCGTTTCCAGCTGTTTAGTGACATTTGGGATGATGTGTGATGAAAAATTCAAGAATTTAACCATTTCTTCCAAAAAAGGCTTATCTCCCTGTTTCCAGCGCTTTTCTGACACTTGGGCTGACATGTGATGAAAAACTCAGAAATCTTAATCAATGCTTCCAAAAAAGGCTTATCTCCCCGTTTCCAGCTGTTTAGTGACATTTGGGATGATGTGTGATGAAAAATTCAAGAATTTAACCTTTTCTTCCAAAAAAAGGCAGATCTCCCTGTTTCCAGCGCTTTTCTGACACTGGAGCTGATATGTGATGAAAAAGTCAAAATGTTAACCATTGCTTCCAAAAAAGGCTTATCTCCCCATTTCCAGCTGTTTAGTGACATTTGGGATGATGTGTGATGAAAAATTCAAGAATTTAACCTTTTCTTCCAAAAAAAGGCAGATCTCCCTGTTTCCAGCGCTTTTCTGACACTTGGGCTGACATGTGATGAAAAAGTCAGAAATCTTAATCAATGCTTCCAAAAAAGGCTTATCTCCCCGTTTCCAGCTGTTTGGTGACATTTGGGATGATGTGTGATGAAAAATTCAAGAATTTAACCTTTTCTTCCAAAAAAAGGCAGATCTCCCTGTTTCCAGCGCTTTTCTGACACTTGGGCTGATATGTGATGAAAAAGTCAGAAATCTTAATCAATGCTTCCAAAAAAGGCTTATCTCCCCGTTTCCAGCTGTTTAGTGACATTTGGGATGATGTGTGATGAAAAATTCAAGAATTTAACCATTTCTTCCAAAAAAGGCTTATCTCCCTGTTTCCAGCGCTTTTCTGACACTTGGGCTGACATGTGATGAAAAAGTCAGAAATCTTAATCAATGCTTCCAAAAAAGGCTTATCTCCCCGTTTCCAGCTGTTTAGTGACATTTGGGATGATGTGTGATGAAAAATTCAAGAATTTAACCATTTCTTCCAAAAAAGGCTTATCTCCCTGTTTCCAGCGCTTTTCTGACACTTGGGCTGACATGTGATGAAAAAGTCAGAAATCTTAATCAATGCTTCCAAAAAAGGCTTATCTCCCCGTTTCCAGCTGTTTAGTGACATTTGGGATGATGTGTGATGAAAAATTCAAGAATTTAACCTTTTCTTCCAAAAAAAGGCAGATCTCCCTGTTTCCAGCGCTTTTCTGACACTGGAGCTGATATGTGATGAAAAAGTCAAAATGTTAACCATTGCTTCCAAAAAAGGCTTATCTCCCCGTTTCCAGCTGTTTAGTGACATTTGGGATGATGTGTGATGAAAAATTCAAGAATTTAACCATTTCTTCCAAAAAAGGCTTATCTCCCTGTTTCCAGCGCTTTTCTGACACTTGGGCTGACATGTGATGAAAAAGTCAGAAATCTTAATCAATGCTTCCAAAAAAGGCTTATCTCCCCGTTTCCAGCTGTTTAGTGACATTTGGGATGATGTGTGATGAAAAATTCAAGAATTTAACCATTTCTTCCAAAAAAGGCTTATCTCCCTGTTTCCAGCGCTTTTCTGACACTTGGGCTGACATGTGATGAAAAATTCAGAAATCTTAATCAATGCTTCCAAAAAAGGCTTATCTCCCCGTTTCCAGCTGTTTAGTGACATTTGGGATGATGTGTGATGAAAAATTCAAGAATTTAACCATTTCTTCCAAAAAAGGCTTATCTCCCTGTTTCCAGCGCTTTTCTGACACTTGGGCTGACATGTGATGAAAAAGTCAAAATGTTAACCATTGCTTCCAAAAAAGGCTTATCTCCCCGTTTCCAGCTGTTTAGTGACATTTGGGATGATGTGTGATGAAAAATTCAAGAATTTAACCTTTTCTTCCAAAAAAAGGGAGATCTCCCTGTTTCCAGCGCTTTTCTGACACTTGGGCTGATATGTGATGAAAAAGTCAGAAATCTTAATCAATAATTCCAAAAAAGGCTTATCTCCCCGTTTCCAGCTGTTTAGTGACATTTGGGATGATGTGTGATGAAAAATTCAAGAATTTAACCATTTCTTCCAAAAAAGGCTTATCTACCTGTTTCCAGCGCTTTTCTGACACTTGGGCTGACATGTGATGAAAAAGTCAGAAATCTTAATCAATGCTTCCAAAAAAGGCTTATCTCCCCGTTTCCAGCTGTTTAGTGACATTTGGGATGATGTGTGATGAAAAATTCAAGAATTTAACCATTTCTTCCAAAAAAGGCTTATCTCCCTGTTTCCAGCGCTTTTCTGACACTTGGGCTGACATGTGATCAAAAAGTCAGAAATCTTAATCAATGCTTCCAAAAAAGGCTTATCTCCCCGTTTCCAGCTGTTTAGTGACATTTGGGATGATGTGTGATGAAAAATTCAAGAATTTAACCATTTCTTCCAAAAAAGGCTTATCTCCCTGTTTCCAGCGCTTTTCTGACACTTGGGCTGACATGTGATGAAAAAGTCAGAAATCTTAATCAATGCTTCCAAAAAAGGCTTATCTCCCCGTTTCCAGCTGTTTAGTGACATTTGGGATGAAATGTGATGAAAAATTCAAGAATTTAACCATTTCTTCCAAAAAAGGCTTATCTCCCTGTTTCCAGCGCTTTTCTGACACTTGGGCTGACATGTGATGAAAAAGTCAGAAATCTTAATCAATGCTTCCAAAAAAGGCTTATCTCCCCGTTTCCAGCTGTTTAGTGACATTTGGGATGATGTGTGATGAAAAATTCAAGAATTTAACCTTTTCTTCCAAAAAAAGGCTTATCTCCCTGTTTCCAGCGCTTTTCTGACACTGGAACTGATATGTGATGAAAAAGTCAAAATGTTAACCATTGCTTCCAAAAAAGGCTTATCTCCCCGTTTCCAGCTGTTTAGTGACATTTGGGATGATGTGTGATGAAAAATTCAAGAATTTAACCTTTTCTTCCAAAAAAAGGGAGATCTCCCTGTTTCCAGCGCTTTTCTGACACTTGGGCTGATATGTGATGAAAAAGTCAGAAATCTTAATCAATAATTCCAAAAAAGGCTTATCTCCCCGTTTCCAGCTGTTTAGTGACATTTGGGATGATGTGTGATGAAAAATTCAAGAATTTAACCATTTCTTCCAAAAAAGGCTTATCTCCCTGTTTCCAGCGCTTTTCTGACACTTGGGCTGACATGTGATGAAAAACTCAGAAATCTTAATCAATGCTTCCAAAAAAGGCTTATCTCCCCGTTTCCAGCTGTTTAGTGACATTTGGGATGATGTGTGATGAAAAATTCAAGAATTTAACCATTTCTTCCAAAAAAGGCTTATCTCCCTGTTTCCAGCGCTTTTCTGACACTTGGGCTGACATGTGATGAAAAAGTCAGAAATCTTAATCAATGCTTCCAAAAAAGGCTTATCTCCCCGTTTCCAGCTGTTTAGTGACATTTGGGATGATGTGTGATGAAAAATTCAAGAATTTAACCATTTCTTCCAAAAAAGGCTTATCTCCCTGTTTCCAGCGCTTTTCTGACACTTGGGCTGACATGTGATGAAAAAGTCAGAAATCTTAATCAATGCTTCCAAAAAAGGCTTATCTCCCCGTTTCCAGCTGTTTAGTGACATTTGGGATGATGTGTGATGAAAAATTCAAGAATTTAACCTTTTCTTCCAAAAAAAGGCAGATCTCCCTGTTTCCAGCGCTTTTCTGACACTGGAGCTAATATGTGATGAAAAAGTCAAAATGTTAACCATTGCTTCCAAAAAAGGCTTATCTCCCCATTTCCAGCTGTTTAGTGACATTTGGGATGATGTGTGATGAAAAATTCAAGAATTTAACCATTTCTTCCAAAAAAGGCAGATCTCCCTGTTTCCAGCGCTTTTCTGACACTTGGGCTGACATGTGATGAAAAAGTCAGAAATCTTAATCAATGCTTCCAAAAAAGGCTTATCTCCCCGTTTCCAGCTGTTTAGTGACATTTGGGATGATGTGTGATGAAAAATTCAAGAATTTAACCTTTTCTTCCAAAAAAAGGCAGATCTCCCTGTTTCCAGCGCTTTTCTGACACTGGAACTGATATGTGATGAAAAAGTCAAAATGTTAACCATTGCTTCCAAAAAAGGCTTATCTCCCCGTTTCCAGCTGTTTAGTGACATTTGGGATGATGTGTGATGAGAAATTCAAGAATTTAACCATTTCTTCCAAAAAAGGCTTATCTCCCTGTTTCCAGCGCTTTTCTGACACTTGGGCTGACATGTGATGAAAAAGTCAGAAATCTTAATCAATGCTTCCAAAAAAGGCTTATCTCCCCGTTTCCAGCTGTTTAGTGACATTTGGGATGATGTGTGATGAAAAATTCAAGAATTTAACCTTTTCTTCCAAAAAAAGGCAGATCTCCCTGTTTCCAGCGCTTTTCTGACACTGGAGCTGATATGTGATGAAAAAGTCAAAA
Source organism: Limanda limanda (assembly GCF_963576545.1). NCBI lineage: Eukaryota > Metazoa > Chordata > Actinopteri > Pleuronectiformes > Pleuronectidae > Limanda > Limanda limanda. Next base: position 32,193 of record NW_026870403.1, read on the forward strand.
TGTTAACCATTGCTTCCAAAAAAGGCTTATCTCCCCATTTCCAGCTGTTTAGTGACATTTGGGATGATGTGTGATGAAAAATTCAAGAATTTAACCTTTTCTTCCGAAAAAAGGCAGATCTCCCTGTTTCCAGCGCTTTTCTGACACTTGGGCTGATATGTGATGAAAAAGTCAGAAATCTTAATCAATGCTTCCAAAAAAGGCTTATCTCCCCGTTTCCAGCTGTTTAGTGACATTTGGGATGATGTGTGATGAAAAATTCAAGAATTTAACCATTTCTTCCAAAAAAGGCTTATCTCCCTGTTTCCAGCGCTTTTCTGACACTTGGGCTGACATGTGATGAAAAAGTCAGAAATCTTAATCAATGCTTCCAAAAAAGGCTTATCTCCCCGTTTCCAGCTGTTTAGTGACATTTGGGATGATGTGTGATGAAAAATTCAAGAATTTAACCTTTTCTTCAAAAAAAAGGCAGATCTCCCTGTTTCCAGCGCTTTTCTGACACTTGGGCTGATATGTGATGAAAAAGTCAGAAATCTTAATCAATAATTCCAAAAAAGGCTTATCTCCCCGTTTCCAGCTGTTTAGTGACATTTGGGATGATGTGTGATGAAAAATTCAAGAATTTAACCTTTTCTTCCAAAAAAAGGCAGATCTCCCTGTTTCCAGCGCTTTTCTGACACTGGAGCTGATATGTGATGAAAAAGTCAAAATGTTAACCATTGCTTCCAAAAAAGGCTTATCTCCTCGTTTCCAGCTGATTAGTGACATTTGGGATGATGTGTGATGAAAAATTAAAGAATTTAACCATTTCTTCCAAAAAAGGCTTATCTCCCTGTTTCCAGCGCTTTTCTGACACTTGGGCTGATATGTGATGAAAAAGTCAGAAATCTTAATCAATAATTCCAAAAAAGGCTTATCTCCCCGTTTCCAGCTGTTTAGTGACATTTGGGATGATGTGTGATGAAAAATTCAAGAATTTAACCTTTTCTTCCAAAAAAAGGCAGATCTCCCTGTTTCCAGCGCTTTTCTGACACTGGAGCTGATATGTGATGAAAAAGTCAAAATGTTAACCATTGCTTCCAAAAAAGGCTTATCTCCCTGTTTCCAGCGCTTTTCTGACACTTGGGCTGACATGTGATGAAAAAGTCAGAAATCTTAATCAATGCTTCCAAAAAAGGCTTATCTCCCCGTTTCCAGCTGTTTAGTGACATTTGGGATGATGTGTGATGAAAAATTCAAGAATTTAACCTTTTCTTCCAAAAAAAGGCTTATCTCCCTGTTTCCAGCGCTTTTCTGACACTGGAACTGATATGTGATGAAAAAGTCAAAATGTTAACCATTGCTTCCAAAAAAGGCTTATCTCCCCGTTTCCAGCTGTTTAGTGACATTTGGGATGATGTGTGATGAAAAATTCAAGAATTTAACCTTTTCTTCCAAAAAAAGGGAGATCTCCCTGTTTCCAGCGCTTTTCTGACACTTGGGCTGATATGTGATGAAAAACTCAGAAATCTTAATCAATGCTTCCAAAAAAGGCTTATCTCCCCGTTTCCAGCTGTTTAGTGACATTTGGGATGATGTGTGATGAAAAATTAAAGAATTTAACCATTTCTTCCAAAAAAGGCTTATCTCCCTGTTTCCAGCGCTTTTCTGACACTTGGGCTGACATATGATGAAAAAGTCAGAAATCTTAATCAATGCTTCCAAAAAAGGCTTATCTCCCCGTTTCCAGCTGTTTAGTGACATTTGGGATGATGTGTGATGAAAAATTCAAGAATTTAACCATTTCTTCCAAAAAAGGCTTATCTCCCTGTTTCCAGCGCTTTTCTGACACTTGGGCTAACATACAGGACTGTCTCAGAAAATTAGAATATTGTGATAAAGTTCTTTATTTTCTGTAATGCAATTAAAAAAACAAAAATGTCATGCATTCTGGATTCATTACAAATCAACTGAAATATTGAAAGCCTTTTATTCTTTTAATATTGCTGATTATGGCTTACAGCTTAAGAAAACTCAAAAATCCTATCTCAAAAAATTAGAATATTTCCTCAGACCAAGTAAAAAAAAGATTTATAACAGCAAAACAAAATCAAACATTTGAAAATGTCCATTAATGCACTCAGTACTTGGTTGGGAATCCTTTTGCACGGATTACTGCATCAATGCGGCGGGGCATGGAGGCAATCAGCCTGTGGCATTGCTTAGGGTTTATGGATGCCCAGGATGCTTCAACAGCGGCCTTTAGCTCATTTGCATTGTTGGGTCTGGTGTCTTTCAGCTTCTTCTTCATAATACCCCACAAATTCTCTATGGGGTTCAGGTCAGGGGAATTGGCAGGCCAATCGAGGACAGTAATGCCATGGTCAGTACACCAGTTACTGGTGGTTTTGGCACTGTGGGCAGGTGCCAGATCATGCTGGAAAATGAAATCCTCATCTCCATAGAGCTTTTCAGCAGACGGAAGCATGTAGTGCTCTAAAATCTCTTGGTACACAGCTGCATTTACTCTGGACTTGATGAAACACAGTGGACCAACACCAGCAGCTGACATGGCTCCCCAAACCATCACTGACTGTGGGAACTTCACACTGGATTTCAAGCAACTTGGATTTTGCTCCTCTCCAGCCTTTCTCCAGACTCTGGTGCCTTGACTTCCAAATGAAATATAACACTTGCTTTCGTCTGAAAAGAGGACTTTGGACCACTCTGCAACTGCCCAGTGCTTCTTTTCCATAGCCCAAGTCAGACGCTTCTTCCGTTGTCTTGAGTTCAGAAGTGGCTTGACCATGGGAATACGGCTATTGTAGCCCATTTCCCGGACACGTCTGTGAACAGTGGCTTTTGATACCTGGACTCCAGCTTCAGTCCACTGTCTTTGAAGCTCCCCCAAATTCTGGAAGTGACCCTTCTTCACAATGCGGTTAAGGCTGCGGTCATCTCTCTTGGTTGTGCAGCGTTTCATGCCACATTTCCCCCTTCCAACAGACTTTTTGTGGATGTGCTTTGAAACTGCACTCTGTGAACAGCTTGCTCTTTGAGAAATTTATTTTTGTGTCTTACCCTCCTGATGGAGGGTGTCAATGATGGTCCTCTGGACAGCAGTCAGATCAGCAGTCTTCCCCATACTTGTGATTTAGTTTACTGAACCAAGCTGAGTGTTTTTCAAGGCTCAGGAAACCCTTGCAGGTGTTTCGAGTTAATTAGACGATTCAAGTGATTAGTTGAATACCCTACTAGTATACTTTTTCATGATATTCTAATATTTAGAGATAGGATATTTGAGTTTTCTTAAGCTGTAAGCCATAATCAGCAAAATTAAAAGAATAAAAGGCTTGCAATATTTCAGTTGATTTGTAATGAATCCAGAATGCATGACATTTTTGTTTTTTTAATTGCATTACAGAAAATAAAGAACTTTATCACAATATTCTAATTTTCTGAGACAGTCCTGTATGATGAAAAAGTCAGAAATCTTAATCAATGCTTCCAAAAAAGGCTTATCTCCCCGTTTCCAGCTGTTTAGTGACATTTGGGATGATGTGTGATGAAAAATTCAAGAATTTAACCTTTTCTTCCAAAAAAAGGCAGATCTCCCTGTTTCCAGCGCTTTTCTGACACTGGAGCTGATATGTGATGAAAAAGTCAAAATGTTAACCATTGCTTCCAAAAAAGGCTTATCTCCCCATTTCCAGCTGTTTAGTGACATTTGGGATGATGTGTGATGAAAAATTCAAGAATTTAACCTTTTCTTCCAAAAAAAGGCAGATCTCCCTGTTTCCAGCGCTTTTCTGACACTTGGGCTGACATGTGATGAAAAAGTCAGAAATCTTAATCAATGCTTCCAAAAAAGGCTTATCTCCCCGTTTCCAGCTGTTTGGTGACATTTGGGATGATGTGTGATGAAAAATTCAAGAATTTAACCTTTTCTTCCAAAAAAAGGCAGATCTCCCTGTTTCCAGCGCTTTTCTGACACTTGGGCTGATATGTGATGAAAAAGTCAGAAATCTTAATCAATGCTTCCAAAAAAGGCTTATCTCCCCGTTTCCAGCTGTTTAGTGACATTTGGGATGATGTGTGATGAAAAATTCAAGAATTTAACCATTTCTTCCAAAAAAGGCTTATCTCCCTGTTTCCAGCGCTTTTCTGACACTTGGGCTGACATGTGATGAAAAAGTCAGAAATCTTAATCAATGCTTCCAAAAAAGGCTTATCTCCCCGTTTCCAGCTGTTTAGTGACATTTGGGATGATGTGTGATGAAAAATTCAAGAATTTAACCATTTCTTCCAAAAAAGGCTTATCTCCCTGTTTCCAGCGCTTTTCTGACACTTGGGCTGACATGTGATGAAAAAGTCAGAAATCTTAATCAATGCTTCCAAAAAAGGCTTATCTCCCCGTTTCCAGCTGTTTAGTGACATTTGGGATGATGTGTGATGAAAAATTCAAGAATTTAACCTTTTCTTCCAAAAAAAGGCAGATCTCCCTGTTTCCAGCGCTTTTCTGACACTGGAGCTGATATGTGATGAAAAAGTCAAAATGTTAACCATTGCTTCCAAAAAAGGCTTATCTCCCCGTTTCCAGCTGTTTAGTGACATTTGGGATGATGTGTGATGAAAAATTCAAGAATTTAACCATTTCTTCCAAAAAAGGCTTATCTCCCTGTTTCCAGCGCTTTTCTGACACTTGGGCTGACATGTGATGAAAAAGTCAGAAATCTTAATCAATGCTTCCAAAAAAGGCTTATCTCCCCGTTTCCAGCTGTTTAGTGACATTTGGGATGATGTGTGATGAAAAATTCAAGAATTTAACCATTTCTTCCAAAAAAGGCTTATCTCCCTGTTTCCAGCGCTTTTCTGACACTTGGGCTGACATGTGATGAAAAAGTCAGAAATCTTAATCAATGCTTCCAAAAAAGGCTTATCTCCCCGTTTCCAGCTGTTTAGTGACATTTGGGATGATGTGTGATGAAAAATTCAAGAATTTAACCATTTCTTCCAAAAAAGGCTTATCTCCCTGTTTCCAGCGCTTTTCTGACACTTGGGCTGACATGTGATGAAAAAGTCAGAAATCTTAATCAATGCTTCCAAAAAAGGCTTATCTCCCCGTTTCCAGCTGTTTAGTGACATTTGGGATGATGTGTGATGAAAAATTCAAGAATTTAACCTTTTCTTCCAAAAAAAGGCAGATCTCCCTGTTTCCAGCGCTTTTCTGACACTGGAGCTGATATGTGATGAAAAAGTCAAAATGTTAACCATTGCTTCCAAAAAAGGCTTATCTCCCCGTTTCCAGCTGTTTAGTGACATTTGGGATGATGTGTGATGAAAAATTCAAGAATTTAACCTTTTCTTCCAAAAAAAGGGAGATCTCCCTGTTTCCAGCGCTTTTCTGACACTTGGGCTGATATGTGATGAAAAAGTCAGAAATCTTAATCAATAATTCCAAAAAAGGCTTATCTCCCCGTTTCCAGCTGTTTAGTGACATTTGGGATGATGTGTGACGAAAAATTCAAGAATTTAACCATTTCTTCCAAAAAAGGCTTATCTACCTGTTTCCAGCGCTTTTCTGACACTTGGGCTGACATGTGATGAAAAAGTCAGAAATCTTAATCAATGCTTCCAAAAAAGGCTTATCTCCCCGTTTCCAGCTGTTTAGTGACATTTGGGATGATGTGTGATGAAAAATTCAAGAATTTAACCATTTCTTCCAAAAAAGGCTTATCTCCCTGTTTCCAGCGCTTTTCTGACACTTGGGCTGACATGTGATGAAAAAGTCAGAAATCTTAATCAATGCTTCCAAAAAAGGCTTATCTCCCCGTTTCCAGCTGTTTAGTGACATTTGGGATGATGTGTGATGAAAAATTCAAGAATTTAACCATTTCTTCCAAAAAAGGCTTATCTCCCTGTTTCCAGCGCTTTTCTGACACTGGAGCTGATATGTGATGAAAAAGTCAAAATGTTAACCATTGCTTCCAAAAAAGGCTTATCTCCCCGTTTCCAGCTGTTTAGTGACATTTGGGATGATGTGTGATGAAAAATTCAAGAATTTAACCATTTCTTCCAAAAAAGGCTTATCTCCCTGTTTCCAGCGCTTTTCTGACACTTGGGCTGACATGTGATGAAAAAGTCAGAAATCTTAATCAATGCTTCCAAAAAAGGCTTATCTCCCCGTTTCCAGCTGTTTAGTGACATTTGGGATGATGTGTGATGAAAAATTCAAGAATTTAACCATTTCTTCCAAAAAAGGCTTATCTCCCTGTTTCCAGCGCTTTTCTGACACTTGGGCTGACATGTGATGAAAAAGTCAGAAATCTTAATCAATGCTTCCAAAAAAGGCTTATCTCCCCGTTTCCAGCTGTTTAGTGACATTTGGGATGATGTGTGATGAAAAATTCAAGAATTTAACCATTTCTTCCAAAAAAGGCTTATCTCCCTGTTTCCAGCGCTTTTCTGACACTGGAGCTGATATGTGATGAAAAAGTCAAAATGTTAACCATTGCTTCCAAAAAAGGCTTATCTCCCCGTTTCCAGCTGTTTAGTGACATTTGGGATGATGTGTGATGAAAAATTCAAGAATTTAACCATTTCTTCCAAAAAAGGCTTATCTCCCTGTTTCCAGCGCTTTTCTGACACTTGGGCTGACATGTGATGAAAAAGTCAGAAATCTTAATCAATGCTTCCAAAAAAGGCTTATCTCCCCGTTTCCAGCTGTTTAGTGACATTTGGGATGATGTGTGATGAAAAATTCAAGAATTTAACCATTTCTTCCAAAAAAGGCTTATCTCCCTGTTTCCAGCGCTTTTCTGACACTTGGGCTGACATGTGATGAAAAAGTCAGAAATCTTAATCAATGCTTCCAAAAAAGGCTTATCTCCCCGTTTCCAGCTGTTTAGTGACATTTGGGATGATGTGTGATGAAAAATTCAAGAATTTAACCATTTCTTCCAAAAAAGGCTTATCTCCCTGTTTCCAGCGCTTTTCTGACACTTGGGCTGACATGTGATGAAAAAGTCAGAAATCTTAATCAATGCTTCCAAAAAAGGCGTATCTCCCCGTTTCCAGCTGTTTAGTGACATTTGGGATGATGTGTGATGAAAAATTCAAGAATTTAACCATTTCTTCCAAAAAAGGCTTATCTCCCCGTTTCCAGCGCTTTTCTGACACTTGGGCTGACATGTGATGAAAAAGTCAGAAATCTTAATCAATGCTTCCAAAAAAGGCTTATCTCCCCGTTTCCAGCTGTTTAGTGACATTTGGGATGATGTGTGATGAAAAATTCAAGAATTTAACCTTTTCTTCCAAAAAAAGGCAGATCTCCCTGTTTCCAGCGCTTTTCTGACACTGGAGCTGATATGTGATGAAAAAGTCAAAATGTTAACCATTGCTTCCAAAAAAGGCTTATCTCCCCGTTTCCAGCTGTTTAGTGACATTTGGGATGATGTGTGATGAAAAATTCAAGAATTTAACCTTTTCTTCCAAAAAAAGGCAGATCTCCCTGTTTCCAGCGCTTTTCTGACACTGGAGCTGATATGTGATGAAAAAGTCAAAATGTTAACCATTGCTTCCAAAAAAGGCTTATCTCCCCATTTCCAGCTGTTTAGTGACATTTGGGATGATGTGTGATGAAAAATTCAAGAATTTAACCTTTTCTTCCAAAAAAAGGCAGATCTCCCTGTTTCCAGCGCTTTTCTGACACTTGGGCTGACATGTGATGAAAAAGTCAGAAATCTTAATCAATGCTTCCAAAAAAGGCTTATCTCCCCGTTTCCAGCTGTTTGGTGACATTTGGGATGATGTGTGATGAAAAATTCAAGAATTTAACCTTTTCTTCCAAAAAAAGGCAGATCTCCCTGTTTCCAGCGCTTTTCTGACACTTGGGCTGATATGTGATGAAAAAGTCAGAAATCTTAATCAATGCTTCCAAAAAAGGCTTATCTCCCCGTTTCCAGCTGTTTAGTGACATTTGGGATGATGTGTGATGAAAAATTCAAGAATTTAACCATTTCTTCCAAAAAAGGCTTATCTCCCTGTTTCCAGCGCTTTTCTGACACTTGGGCTGACATGTGATGAAAAAGTCAGAAATCTTAATCAATGCTTCCAAAAAAGGCTTATCTCCCCGTTTCCAGCTGTTTAGTGACATTTGGGATGATGTGTGATGAAAAATTCAAGAATTTAACCATTTCTTCCAAAAAAGGCTTATCTCCCTGTTTCCAGCGCTTTTCTGACACTTGGGCTGACATGTGATGAAAAAGTCAGAAATCTTAATCAATGCTTCCAAAAAAGGCTTATCTCCCCGTTTCCAGCTGTTTAGTGACATTTGGGATGATGTGTGATGAAAAATTCAAGAATTTAACCTTTTCTTCCAAAAAAAGGCAGATCTCCCTGTTTCCAGCGCTTTTCTGACACTGGAGCTGATATGTGATGAAAAAGTCAAAATGTTAACCATTGCTTCCAAAAAAGGCTTATCTCCCCGTTTCCAGCTGTTTAGTGACATTTGGGATGATGTGTGATGAAAAATTCAAGAATTTAACCTTTTCTTCCAAAAAAAGGGAGATCTCCCTGTTTCCAGCGCTTTTCTGAAAGAATTTAACCTTTTCTTCCAAAAAAAGGGAGATCTCCCTGTTTCCAGCGCTTTTCTGACACTTGGGCTGATATGTGATGATTTAGTGACATTTGGGATGATGTGTGACGAAAAATTCAAGAATTTAACCATTTCTTCCAAAAAAGGCTTATCTACCTGTTTCCAGCGCTTTCTGACACTTGGGCTGACATGTGATGAAAAAGTCAGAAATCTTAATCAATGCTTCCAAAAAAGGCTTATCTCCCCGTTTCCAGCTGTTTAGTGACATTTGGGATGATGTGTGATGAAAAATTCAAGAATTTAACCATTTCTTCCAAAAAAGGCTTATCTCCCTGTTTCCAGCGCTTTTCTGACACTTGGGCTGACATGTGATGAAAAAGTCAGAAATCTTAATCAATGCTTCCAAAAAAGGCTTATCTCCCCGTTTCCAGCTGTTTAGTGACATTTGGGATGATGTGTGATGAAAAATTCAAGAATTTAACCATTTCTTCCAAAAAAGGCTTATCTCCCTGTTTCCAGCGCTTTTCTGACACTGGAGCTGATATGTGATGAAAAAGTCAAAATGTTAACCATTGCTTCCAAAAAAGGCTTATCTCCCCGTTTCCAGCTGTTTAGTGACATTTGGGATGATGTGTGATGAAAAATTCAAGAATTTAACCATTTCTTCCAAAAAAGGCTTATCTCCCTGTTTCCAGCGCTTTTCTGACACTTGGGCTGACATGTGATGAAAAAGTCAGAAATCTTAATCAATGCTTCCAAAAAAGGCTTATCTCCCCGTTTCCAGCTGTTTAGTGACATTTGGGATGATGTGTGATGAAAAATTCAAGAATTTAACCATTTCTTCCAAAAAAGGCTTATCTCCCTGTTTCCAGCGCTTTTCTGACACTTGGGCTGACATGTGATGAAAAAGTCAGAAATCTTAATCAATGCTTCCAAAAAAGGCTTATCTCCCCGTTTCCAGCTGTTTAGTGACATTTGGGATGATGTGTGATGAAAAATTCAAGAATTTAACCATTTCTTCCAAAAAAGGCTTATCTCCCTGTTTCCAGCGCTTTTCTGACACTGGAGCTGATATGTGATGAAAAAGTCAAAATGTTAACCATTGCTTCCAAAAAAGGCTTATCTCCCCGTTTCCAGCTGTTTAGTGACATTTGGGATGATGTGTGATGAAAAATTCAAGAATTTAACCATTTCTTCCAAAAAAGGCTTATCTCCCTGTTTCCAGCGCTTTTCTGACACTTGGGCTGACATGTGATGAAAAAGTCAGAAATCTTAATCAATGCTTCCAAAAAAGGCTTATCTCCCCGTTTCCAGCTGTTTAGTGACATTTGGGATGATGTGTGATGAAAAATTCAAGAATTTAACCATTTCTTCCAAAAAAGGCTTATCTCCCTGTTTCCAGCGCTTTTCTGACACTTGGGCTGACATGTGATGAAAAAGTCAGAAATCTTAATCAATGCTTCCAAAAAAGGCTTATCTCCCCGTTTCCAGCTGTTTAGTGACATTTGGGATGATGTGTGATGAAAAATTCAAGAATTTAACCATTTCTTCCAAAAAAGGCTTATCTACCTGTTTCCAGCGCTTTTCTGACACTGGAGCTGATATGTGATGAAAAAGTCAAAATGTTAACCATTGCTTCCAAAAAAGGCTTATCTCCCCGTTTCCAGCTGTTTAGTGACATTTGGGATGATGTGTGATGAAAAATTCAAGAATTTAACCATTTCTTCCAAAAAAGGCTTATCTCCCTGTTTCCAGCGCTTTTCTGACACTTGGGCTGACATGTGATGAAAAAGTCAGAAATCTTAATCAATGCTTCCAAAAAAGGCTTATCTCCCCGTTTCCAGCTGTTTAGTGACATTTGGGATGATGTGTGATGAAAAATTCAAGAATTTAACCATTTCTTCCAAAAAAGGCTTATCTCCCTGTTTCCAGCGCTTTTCTGACACTTGGGCTGACATGTGATGAAAAAGTCAGAAATCTTAATCAATGCTTCCAAAAAAGGCGTATCTCCCCGTTTCCAGCTGTTTAGTGACATTTGGGATGATGTGTGATGAAAAATTCAAGAATTTAACCATTTCTTCCAAAAAAGGCTTATCTCCCCGTTTCCAGCACTTTTCTGACACTTGGGCTGACATGTGATGAAAAAGTCAGAAATCTTAATCCATGCTTCCAAAAAAGGCTTATCTCCCCGTTTCCAGCTGTTTAGTGACATTTGGGATGATGTGTGATGAAAAATTCAAGAATTTAACCTTTTCTTCCAAAAAAAGGCAGATCTCCCTGTTTCCAGCGCTTTTCTGACACTGGAGCTGATATGTGATGAAAAAGTCAAAATGTTAACCATTGCTTCCAAAAAAGGCTTATCTCCCCGTTTCCAGCTGTTTAGTGACATTTGGGATGATGTGTGATGAAAAATTCAAGAATTTAACCATTTCTTCCAAAAAAGGCTTATCTCCCTGTTTCCAGCGCTTTTCTGACACTTGGGCTGACATGTGATGAAAAAGTCAGAAATCTTAATCAATGCTTCCAAAAAAGGCTTATCTCCCCGTTTCCAGCTGTTTAGTGACATTTGGGATGATGTGTGATGAAAAATTTAAGAATTTAAACTTTTCTTCCAAAAATAGGGAGATCTCCCTGTTTCCAGCGCTTTTCTGACACTTTGGCTGATATGTGATGAAAAAGTCAGAAATCTTAATCAATAATTCCAAAAAAGGCTTATCTCCCCGTTTCCAGCTGTTTAGTGACATTTGGGATGATGTGTGATGAAAAATTCAAGAATTTAACCATTTCTTCCAAAAAAGGCTTATCTCCCTGTTTCCAGCGCTTTTCTGACACTTGGGCTGACATGTGATGAAAAAGTCAGAAATCTTAATCAATGCTTCCAAAAAAGGCTTATCTCCCCGTTTCCAGCTGTTTAGTGACATTTGGGATGATGTGTGATGAAAAATTCAAGAATTTAACCATTTCTTCCAAAAAAGGCTTATCTCCCTGTTTCCAGCGCTTTTCTGACACTTGGGCTGACATGTGATCAAAAAGTCAGAAATCTTAATCAATGCTTCCAAAAAAGGCTTATCTCCCCGTTTCCAGCTGTTTAGTGACATTTGGGATGATGTGTGATGAAAAATTCAAGAATTTAACCATTTCTTCCAAAAAAGGCTTATCTCCCTGTTTCCAGCGCTTTTCTGACACTTGGGCTGACATGTGATGAAAAAGTCAGAAATCTTAATCAATGCTTCCAAAAAAGGCTTATCTCCCCGTTTCCAGCTGTTTAGTGACATTTGGGATGAAATGTGATGAAAAATTCAAGAATTTAACCATTTCTTCCAAAAAAGGCTTATCTCCCTGTTTCCAGCGCTTTTCTGACACTTGGGCTGACATGTGATGAAAAAGTCAGAAATCTTAATCAATGCTTCCAAAAAAGGCTTATCTCCCCGTTTCCAGCTGTTTAGTGACATTTGGGATGATGTGTGATGAAAAATTCAAGAATTTAACCTTTTCTTCCAAAAAAAGGCTTATCTCCCTGTTTCCAGCGCTTTTCTGACACTGGAACTGATATGTGATGAAAAAGTCAAAATGTTAACCATTGCTTCCAAAAAAGGCTTATCTCCCCGTTTCCAGCTGTTTAGTGACATTTGGGATGATGTGTGATGAAAAATTCAAGAATTTAACCTTTTCTTCCAAAAAAAGGGAGATCTCCCTGTTTCCAGCGCTTTTCTGACACTTGGGCTGATATGTGATGAAAAAGTCAGAAATCTTAATCAATAATTCCAAAAAAGGCTTATCTCCCCGTTTCCAGCTGTTTAGTGACATTTGGGATGATGTGTGATGAAAAATTCAAGAATTTAACCATTTCTTCCAAAAAAGGCTTATCTCCCTGTTTCCAGCGCTTTTCTGACACTTGGGCTGACATGTGATGAAAAACTCAGAAATCTTAATCAATGCTTCCAAAAAAGGCTTATCTCCCCGTTTCCAGCTGTTTAGTGACATTTGGGATGATGTGTGATGAAAAATTCAAGAATTTAACCATTTCTTCCAAAAAAGGCTTATCTCCCTGTTTCCAGCGCTTTTCTGACACTTGGGCTGACATGTGATGAAAAAGTCAGAAATCTTAATCAATGCTTCCAAAAAAGGCTTATCTCCCCGTTTCCAGCTGTTTAGTGACATTTGGGATGATGTGTGATGAAAAATTCAAGAATTTAACCATTTCTTCCAAAAAAGGCTTATCTCCCTGTTTCCAGCGCTTTTCTGACACTTGGGCTGACATGTGATGAAAAAGTCAGAAATCTTAATCAATGCTTCCAAAAAAGGCTTATCTCCCCGTTTCCAGCTGTTTAGTGACATTTGGGATGATGTGTGATGAAAAATTCAAGAATTTAACCTTTTCTTCCCAAAAAAGGCAGATCTCCCTGTTTCCAGCGCTTTTCTGACACTGGAGCTGATATGTGATGAAAAAGTCAAAATGTTAACCATTGCTTCCAAAAAAGGCTTATCTCCCCATTTCCAGCTGTTTAGTGACATTTGGGATGATGTGTGATGAAAAATTCAAGAATTTAACCTTTTCTTCCAAAAAAAGGCAGATCTCCCTGTTTCCAGCGCTTTTCTGACACTTGGGCTGACATGTGATGAAAAAGTCAGAAATCTTAATCAATGCTTCCAAAAAAGGCTTATCTCCCCGTTTCCAGCTGTTTAGTGACATTTGGGATGATGTGTGATGAAAAATTCAAGAATTTAACCATTTCTTCCAAAAAAGGCTTATCTCCCTGTTTCCAGCGCTTTTCTGACACTTGGGCTGACATGTGATGAAAAAGTCAGAAATCTTAATCAATGCTTCCAAAAAAGGCTTATCTCCCCGTTTCCAGCTGTTTAGTGACATTTGGGATGATGTGTGATGAAAAATTCAAGAATTTAACCATTTCTTCCAAAAAAGGCTTATCTCCCTGTTTCCAGCGCTTTTCTGACACTTGGGCTGACATGTGATGAAAAAGTCAGAAATCTTAATCAATGCTTCCAAAAAAGGCTTATCTCCCCGTTTCCAGCTGTTTAGTGACATTTGGGATGATGTGTGATGAAAAATTCAAGAATTTAACCTTTTCTTCCAAAAAAAGGCAGATCTCCCTGTTTCCAGCGCTTTTCTGACACTGGAGCTGATATGTGATGAAAAAGTCAAAATGTTAACCATTGCTTCCAAAAAAGGCTTATCTCCCCGTTTCCAGCTGTTTAGTGACATTTGGGATGATATGTGATGAAAAATTCAAGAATTTAACCATTTCTTCCAAAAAAGGCTTATCTCCCTGTTTCCAGCGCTTTTCTGACACTTGGGCTGACATGTGATGAAAAAGTCAGAAATCTTAATCAATGCTTCCAAAAAAGGCTTATCTCCCCGTTTCCAGCTGTTTAGTGACATTTGGGATGATGTGTGATGAAAAATTCAAGAATTTAACCATTTCTTCCAAAAAAGGCTTATCTCCCTGTTTCCAGCGCTTTTCTGACACTTGGGCTGACATGTGATGAAAAAGTCAGAAATCTTAATCAATGCTTCCAAAAAAGGCTTATCTCCCCGTTTCCAGCTGTTTAGTGACATTTGGGATGATGTGTGATGAAAAATTCAAGAATTTAACCATTTCTTCCAAAAAAGGCTTATCTCCCTGTTTCCAGCGCTTTTCTGACACTTGGGCTGACATGTGATGAAAAAGTCAGAAATCTTAATCAATGCTTCCAAAAAAGGCTTATCTCCCCGTTTCCAGCTGTTTAGTGACATTTGGGATGATGTGTGATGAAAAATTCAAGAATTTAACCTTTTCTTCCAAAAAAAGGCAGATCTCCCTGTTTCCAGCGCTTTTCTGACACTGGAGCTGATATGTGATGAAAAAGTCAAAATGTTAACCATTGCTTCCAAAAAAGGCTTATCTCCCCGTTTCCAGCTGTTTAGTGACATTTGGGATGATGTGTGATGAAAAATTCAAGAATTTAACCATTTCTTCCAAAAAAGGCTTATCTCCCTGTTTCCAGCGCTTTTCTGACACTTGGGCTGACATGTGATGAAAAAGTCAGAAATCTTAATCAATGCTTCCAAAAAAGGCTTATCTCCCCGTTTCCAGCTGTTTAGTGACATTTGGGATGATGTGTGATGAAAAATTCAAGAATTTAACCATTTCTTCCAAAAAAGGCTTATCTCCCTGTTTCCAGCGCTTTTCTGACACTTGGGCTGACATGTGATCAAAAAGTCAGAAATCTTAATCAATGCTTCCAAAAAAGGCTTATCTCCCCGTTTCCAGCTGTTTAGTGACATTTGGGATGATGTGTGATGAAAAATTCAAGAATTTAACCTTTTCTTCCAAAAAAAGGGAGATCTCCCTGTTTCCAGCGCTTTTCTGACACTTGGGCTGATATGTGATGAAAAAGTCAGAAATCTTAATCAATAATTCCAAAAAAGGCTTATCTCCCCGTTTCCAGCTGTTTAGTGACATTTGGGATGATGTGTGATGAAAAATTCAAGAATTTAACCTTTTCTTCCAAAAAAAGGCAGATCTCCCTGTTTCCAGCGCTTTTCTGACACTGGAGCTGATATGTGATGAAAAAGTCAAAATGTTAACCATTGCTTCCAAAAAAGGCTTATCTCCTCGTTTCCAGCTGATTAGTGACATTTGGGATGATGTGTGATGAAAAATTAAAGAATTTAACCATTTCCTTCCAAAAAAGGCTTATCTCCCCGTTTCCAGCTGTTTAGTGACATTTGGGATGATGTGTGATGAAAAATTCAAGAATTTAACCATTTCTTCCAAAAAAGGCAGATCTCCCTGTTTCCAGCGCTTTTCTGACACTGGAGCTGATATGTGATGAAAAAGTCAAAATGTTATCCATTGCTTCCAAAAAAGGCTTATCTCCTCGTTTCCAGCTGATTAGTGACATTTGGGATGATGTGTGATGAAAAATTAAAGAATTTAACCATTTCCTCCAAAAAAGGCTTATCTCCCCGTTTCCAGCTGTTTAGTGACATTTGGGATGATGTGTGATGAAAAATTCAAGAATTTAACCATTTCTTCCAAAAAAGGCTTATCTCCCTGTTTCCAGCGCTTTTCTGACACTTGGGCTGACATGTGATGAAAAAGTCAGAAATCTTAATCAATGCTTCCAAAAAAGGCTTATCTCCCCGTTTCCAGCTGTTTAGTGACATTTGGGATGATGTGTGATGAAAACTTCAAGAATTTAACCATTTCTTCCAAAAAAGGCTTATCTCCCTGTTTCCAGCGCTTTTCTGACACTTGGGCTGACATGTGATGAAAAAGTCAGAAATCTTAATCAATGCTTCCAAAAAAGGCTTATCTCCCCGTTTCCAGCTGTTTAGTGACATTTGGGATGATGTGTGATGAAAAATTCAAGAATTTAACCATTTCTTCCAAAAAAGGCTTATCTCCCTGTTTCCAGCGCTTTTCTGACACTTGGGCTGAAATGTGATGAAAAAGTCAGAAATTTTAATCAATGCTTCCAAAAAAGGCTTATCTCCCCGTTTCCAGCTGTTTAGTGACATTTGGGATGATGTGTGATGAAAAATTCAAGAATTTAACCATTTCTTCCAAAAAAGGCTTATCTCCCTGTTTCCAGCGCTTTTCTGACACTTGGGCTGACATGTGATGAAAAAGTCAGAAATCTTAATCAATGCTTCCAAAAAAGGCTTATCTCCCCGTTTCCAGCTTTTTAGTGACATTTGGGATGATGTGTGATGAAAAATTCAAGAGTTTAACCTTTTCTTCCAAAAAAAGGCAGATCTCCCTGTTTCCAGCGCTTTTCTGACACTGGAGCTGATATGTGATGAAAAAGTCAAAATGTTAACCATTGCTTCCAAAAAAGGCTTATCTCCTCGTTTCCAGCTGATTAGTGACATTTGGGATGATGTGTGATGAAAAATTAAAGAATTTAACCATTTCTTCCAAAAAAGGCTTATCTCCCTGTTTCCAGCGCTTTTCTGACACTTGGGCTGACATGTGATGAAAAAGTCAGAAATCTTAATCAATGCTTCCAAAAAAGGCTTATCTCCCCGTTTCCAGCTGTTTAGTGACATTTGGGATGATGTGTGATGAAAAATTCAAGAATTTAACCTTTTCTTCCAAAAAAAGGCAGATCTCCCTGTTTCCAGCGCTATTCTGACACTGGAACTGATATGTGATGAAAAAGTCAAAATGTTAACCATTGCTTCCAAAAAAGGCTTATCTCCCCGTTTCCAGCTGTTTAGTGACATTTGGGATGATGTGTGATGAAAAATTCAAGAATTTAACCATTTCTTCCAAAAAAGGCTTATCTCCCTGTTTCCAGCGCTTTTCTGACACTTGGGCTGACATGTGATGAAAAAGTCAGAAATCTTAATCAATGCTTCCAAAAAAGGCTTATCTCCCCGTTTCCAGCTGTATAGTGACATTTGGGATGATGTGTGATGAAAAATTCAAGAATTTAACCTTTTCTTCCAAAAAAAGGCAGATCTCCCTGTTTCCAGCGCTTTTCTGACACTGGAGCTGATATGTGATGAAAAAGTCAAAATGTTAACCATTGCTTCCAAAAAAGGCTTATCTCCCCGTTTCCAGCTGTTTAGTGACATTTGGGATGATGTGTGATGAAAAATTCAAGAATTTAACCTTTTCTTCCAAAAAAAGGCACATCTCCCTGTTTCCAGCGCTTTTCTGACACTGGAGCTGACATGTGATGAAAAAGTCAGAAATCTTAATCAATGCTTCCAAAAAAGGCTTATCTCCCCGTTTCCAGCTGTTTAGTGACATTTGGGATGATGTGTGATGAAAAATTCAAGAATTTAACCTTTTCTTCCAAAAAAAGGCAGATCTCCCTGTTTCCAGCGCTTTTCTGACACTGGAGCTGATATGTGATGAAAAAGTCAAAATGTTAACCATTGCTTCCAAAAAAGGCTTATCTCCCCATTTCCAGCTGTTTAGTGACATTTGGGATGATGTGTGATGAAAAATTCAAGAATTTAACCTTTTCTTCCAAAAAAAGGCTTATCTCCCTGTTTCCAGCGCTTTTCTGACACTTGGGCTGACATGTGATGAAAAAGTCAGAAATCTTAATCAATGCTTCCAAAAAAGGCTTATCTCCCCGTTTCCAGCTGTTTGGTGACATTTGGGATGATGTGTGATGAAAAATTCAAGAATTTAACCTTTTCTTCCAAAAAAAGGCAGATCTCCCTGTTTCCAGCGCTTTTCTGACACTTGGGCTGATATGTGATGAAAAAGTCAGAAATCTTAATCAATGCTTCCAAAAAAGGCTTATCTCCCCGTTTCCAGCTGTTTAGTGACATTTGGGATGATGTGTGATGAAAAATTCAAGAATTTAACCATTTCTTCCAAAAAAGGCTTATCTCCCTGTTTCCAGCGCTTTTCTGACACTTGGGCTGACATGTGATGAAAAAGTCAGAAATCTTAATCAATGCTTCCAAAAAAGGCTTATCTCCCCGTTTCCAGCTGTTTAGTGACATTTGGGATGATGTATGATGAAAAATTCAAGAATTTAACCATTTCTTCCAAAAAAGGCTTATCTTTCTGTTTCCAGCGCTTTTCTGACACTTGGGCTGACATGTGATGAAAAAGTCAGAAATCTTAATCAATGCTTCCAAAAAAGGCTTATTTCCCCGTTTCCAGCTGTTTAGTGACATTTGGGATGATGTGTGATGAAAAATTCAAGAATTTAACCTTTTCTTCCAAAAAAAGGCAGATCTCCCTGTTTCCAGCGCTTTTCTGACACTGGAGCTGATATGTGATGAAAAAGTCAAAATGTTAACCTTTGCTTCCAAAAAAGGCTTATCTCCCCGTTTCCAGCTGTTTAGTGACATTTGGGATGATGTGTGATGAAAAATTCAAGAATTTAACCATTTCTTCCAAAAAAGGCTTATCTCCCTGTTTCCAGCGCTTTTCTGACACTTGGGCTGACATGTGATGAAAAAGTCAGAAATCTTAATCAATGCTTCCAAAAAAGGCTTATCTCCCCGTTTCCAGCTGTTTAGTGACATTTGGGATGATGTGTGATGAAAAATTCAAGAATTTAACCTTTTCTTCCCAAAAAAGGCAGATCTCCCTGTTTCCAGCGCTTTTCTGACACTGGAGCTGATATGTGATGAAAAAGTCAAAATGTTAACCATTGCTTCCAAAAAAGGCTTATCTCCCCATTTCCAGCTGTTTAGTGACATTTGGGATGATGTGTGATGAAAAATTCAAGAATTTAACCTTTTCTTCCAAAAAAAGGCAGATCTCCCTGTTTCCAGCGCTTTTCTGACACTTGGGCTGACATGTGATGAAAAAGTCAGAAATCTTAATCAATGCTTCCAAAAAAGGCTTATCTCCCCGTTTCCAGCTGTTTGGTGACATTTGGGATGATGTGTGATGAAAAATTCAAGAATTTAACCTTTTCTTCCAAAAAAAGGCAGATCTCCCTGTTTCCAGCGCTTTTCTGACACTTGGGCTGATATGTGATGAAAAAGTCAGAAATCTTAATCAATGCTTCCAAAAAAGGCTTATCTCCCCGTTTCCAGCTGTTTAGTGACATTTGGGATGATGTGTGATGAAAAATTCAAGAATTTAACCATTTCTTCCAAAAAAGGCTTATCTCCCTGTTTCCAGCGCTTTTCTGACACTTGGGCTGACATGTGATGAAAAAGTCAGAAATCTTAATCAATGCTTCCAAAAAAGGCTTATCTCCCCGTTTCCAGCTGTTTAGTGACATTTGGGATGATGTGTGATGAAAAATTCAAGAATTTAACCATTTCTTCCAAAAAAGGCTTATCTCCCTGTTTCCAGCGCTTTTCTGACACTTGGGCTGACATGTGATGAAAAAGTCAGAAATCTTAATCAATGCTTCCAAAAAAGGCTTATCTCCCCGTTTCCAGCTGTTTAGTGACATTTGGGATGATGTGTGATGAAAAATTCAAGAATTTAACCTTTTCTTCCAAAAAAAGGCAGATCTCCCTGTTTCCAGCGCTTTTCTGACACTGGAGCTGATATGTGATGAAAAAGTCAAAATGTTAACCATTGCTTCCAAAAAAGGCTTATCTCCTCGTTTCCAGCTGATTAGTGACATTTGGGATGATGTGTGATGAAAAATTAAAGAATTTAACCATTTCTTCCAAAAGAGGCTTATCTCCCTGTTTCCAGCGCTTGTCTGACATTTGGGCTGACATGTGATGAAAAAGTCAGAAATCTTAATCAATGCTTCCAAAAAAGGCTTATCTCCCCGTTTCCAGCTGTTTAGTGACATTTGGGATGATGTGTGATGAAAAATTCAAGAATTTAACCATTTCTTCCAAAAAAGGCTTATCTCCCTGTTTCCAGCGCTTTTCTGACACTTGGGCTGACATGTGATGAAAAAGTCAGAAATCTTAATCAATGCTTCCAAAAAAGGCTTATCTCCCCGTTTCCAGCTGTTTAGTGACATTTGGGATGATGTGTGATGAAAAATTCAAGAATTTAACCTTTTCTTCCAAAAAAAGGCAGATCTCCCTGTTTCCAGCGCTTTTCTGACACTGGAACTGATATGTGATGAAAAAGTCAAAATGTTAACCATTGCTTCCAAAAAAGGCTTATCTCCCCGTTTCCAGCTGTTTAGTGACATTTGGGATGATGTGTGATGAAAAATTCAAGAATTTAACCTTTTCTTCCAAAAATAGGGAGATCTCCCTGTTTCCAGCGCTTTTCTGACACTTGGGCTGATATGTGATGAAAAAGTCAGAAATCTTAATCAATAATTCCAAAAAAGGCTTATCTCCCCGTTTCCAGCTGTTTAGTGACATTTGGGATGATGTGTGATGAAAAATTCAAGAATTTAACCATTTCTTCCAAAAAAGGCTTATCTCCCTGTTTCCAGCGCTTTTCTGACACTTGGGCTGACATGTGATGAAAAAGTCAGAAATCTTAATCAATGCTTCCAAAAAAGGCTTATCTCCCCGTTTCCAGCTGTTTAGTGACATTTGGGATGATGTGTGATGAAAAATTCAAGAATTTAACCTTTTCTTCCCAAAAAAGGCAGATCTCCCTGTTTCCAGCGCTTTTCTGACACTGGAGCTGATATGTGATGAAAAAGTCAAAATGTTAACCATTGCTTCCAAAAAAGGCTTATCTCCCCATTTCCAGCTGTTTAGTGACATTTGGGATGATGTGTGATGAAAAATTCAAGAATTTAACCTTTTCTTCCAAAAAAAGGCAGATCTCCCTGTTTCCAGCGCTTTTCTGACACTTGGGCTGACATGTGATGAAAAAGTCAGAAATCTTAATCAATGCTTCCAAAAAAGGCTTATCTCCCCGTTTCCAGCTGTTTGGTGACATTTGGGATGATGTGTGATGAAAAATTCAAGAATTTAACCTTTTCTTCCAAAAAAAGGCAGATCTCCCTGTTTCCAGCGCTTTTCTGACACTTGGGCTGATATGTGATGAAAAAGTCAGAAATCTTAATCAATGCTTCCAAAAAAGGCTTATCTCCCCGTTTCCAGCTGTTTAGTGACATTTGGGATGATGTGTGATGAAAAATTCAAGAATTTAACCATTTCTTCCAAAAAAGGCTTATCTCCCTGTTTCCAGCGCTTTTCTGACACTTGGGCTGACATGTGATGAAAAAGTCAGAAATCTTAATCAATGCTTCCAAAAAAGGCTTATCTCCCCGTTTCCAGCTGTTTAGTGACATTTGGGATGATGTGTGATGAAAAATTCAAGAATTTAACCATTTCTTCCAAAAAAGGCTTATCTCCCTGTTTCCAGCGCTTTTCTGACACTTGGGCTGACATGTGATGAAAAAGTCAGAAATCTTAATCAATGCTTCCAAAAAAGGCTTATCTCCCCGTTTCCAGCTGTTTAGTGACATTTGGGATGATGTGTGATGAAAAATTCAAGAATTTAACCTTTTCTTCCAAAAAAAGGCAGATCTCCCTGTTTCCAGCGCTTTTCTGACACTGGAGCTGATATGTGATGAAAAAGTCAAAATGTTAACCATTGCTTCCAAAAAAGGCTTATCTCCTCGTTTCCAGCTGATTAGTGACATTTGGGATGATGTGTGATGAAAAATTAAAGAATTTAACCATTTCTTCCAAAAGAGGCTTATCTCCCTGTTTCCAGCGCTTGTCTGACACTTGGGCTGACATGTGATGAAAAAGTCAGAAATCTTAATCAATGCTTCCAAAAAAGGCTTATCTCCCCGTTTCCAGCTGTTTAGTGACATTTGGGATGATGTGTGATGAAAAATTCAAGAATTTAACCATTTCTTCCAAAAAAGGCTTATCTCCCTGTTTCCAGCGCTTTTCTGACACTTGGGCTGACATGTGATGAAAAAGTCAGAAATCTTAATCAATGCTTCCAAAAAAGGCTTATCTCCCCGTTTCCAGCTGTTTAGTGACATTTGGGATGATGTGTGATGAAAAATTCAAGAATTTAACCTTTTCTTCCAAAAAAAGGCAGATCTCCCTGTTTCCAGCGCTTTTCTGACACTGGAACTGATATGTGATGAAAAAGTCAAAATGTTAACCATTGCTTCCAAAAAAGGCTTATCTCCCCGTTTCCAGCTGTTTAGTGACATTTGGGATGATGTGTGATGAAAAATTCAAGAATTTAACCTTTTCTTCCAAAAATAGGGAGATCTCCCTGTTTCCAGCGCTTTTCTGACACTTGGGCTGATATGTGATGAAAAAGTCAGAAATCTTAATCAATAATTCCAAAAAAAGGCTTATCTCCCCGTTTCCAGCTGTTTAGTGACATTTGGGATGATGTGTGATGAAAAATTCAAGAATTTAACCATTTCTTCCAAAAAAGGCTTATCTCCCTGTTTCCAGCGCTTTTCTGACACTTGGGCTGACATGTGATGAAAAAGTCAGAAATCTTAATCAATGCTTCCAAAAAAGGCTTATCTCCCCGTTTCCAGCTGTTTAGTGACATTTGGGATGATGTGTGATGAAAAATTCAAGAATTTAACCATTTCTTCCAAAAAAGGCTTATCTCCCTGTTTCCAGCGCTTTTCTGACACTTGGGCTGACATGTGATCAAAAAGTCAGAAATCTTAATCAATGCTTCCAAAAAAGGCTTATCTCCCCGTTTCCAGCTGTTTAGTGACATTTGGGATGATGTGTGATGAAAAATTCAAGAATTTAACCATTTCTTCCAAAAAAGGCTTATCTCCCTGTTTCCAGCGCTTTTCTGACACTTGGGCTGACATGTGATGAAAAAGTCAGAAATCTTAATCAATGCTTCCAAAAAAGGCTTATCTCCCCGTTTCCAGCTGTTTAGTGACATTTGGGATGAAATGTGATGAAAAATTCAAGAATTTAACCATTTCTTCCAAAAAAGGCTTATCTCCCTGTTTCCAGCGCTTTTCTGACACTTGGGCTGACATGTGATGAAAAAGTCAGAAATCTTAATCAATGCTTCCAAAAAAGGCTTATCTCCCCGTTTCCAGCTGTTTAGTGACATTTGGGATGATGTGTGATGAAAAATTCAAGAATTTAACCTTTTCTTCCAAAAAAAGGCTTATCTCCCTGTTTCCAGCGCTTTTCTGACACTGGAACTGATATGTGATGAAAAAGTCAAAATGTTAACCATTGCTTCCAAAAAAGGCTTATCTCCCCGTTTCCAGCTGTTTAGTGACATTTGGGATGATGTGT
Organism: Limanda limanda; assembly: GCF_963576545.1. Lineage (NCBI taxonomy): Eukaryota > Metazoa > Chordata > Actinopteri > Pleuronectiformes > Pleuronectidae > Limanda > Limanda limanda. Next base: position 55,397 of record NW_026870403.1, read on the forward strand.
GATGAAAAATTCAAGAATTTAACCTTTTCTTCCAAAAAAAGGCAGATCTCCCTGTTTCCAGCGCTTTTCTGACACTTGGGCTGACATGTGATGAAAAAGTCAGAAATCTTAATCAATGCTTCCAAAAAAGGCTTATCTCCCCGTTTCCAGCTGTTTAGTGACATTTGGGATGATGTGTGATGAAAAATTCAAGAATTTAACCTTTTCTTCCAAAAAAAGGCAGATCTCCCTGTTTCCAGCGCTTTTCTGACACTGGAGCTGATATGTGATGAAAAAGTCAAAATGTTAACCATTGCTTCCAAAAAAGGCTTATCTCCCCATTTCCAGCTGTTTAGTGACATTTGGGATGATGTGTGATGAAAAATTCAAGAATTTAACCATTTCTTCCAAAAAAGGCAGATCTCCCTGTTTCCAGCGCTTTTCTGACACTTGGGCTGACATGTGATGAAAAAGTCAGAAATCTTAATCAATGCTTCCAAAAAAGGCTTATCTCCCCGTTTCCAGCTGTTTAGTGACATTTGGGATGATGTGTGATGAAAAATTCAAGAATTTAACCTTTTCTTCCAAAAAAAGGCAGATCTCCCTGTTTCCAGCGCTTTTCTGACACTGGAACTGATATGTGATGAAAAAGTCAAAATGTTAACCATTGCTTCCAAAAAAGGCTTATCTCCCCGTTTCCAGCTGTTTAGTGACATTTGGGATGATGTGTGATGAAAAATTCAAGAATTTAACCATTTCTTCCAAAAAAGGCTTATCTCCCTGTTTCCAGCGCTTTTCTGACACTTGGGCTGACATGTGATGAAAAAGTCAGAAATCTTAATCAATGCTTCCAAAAAAGGCTTATCTCCCCGTTTCCAGCTGTTTAGTGACATTTGGGATGATGTGTGATGAAAAATTCAAGAATTTAACCTTTTCTTCCAAAAAAAGGCAGATCTCCCTGTTTCCAGCGCTTTTCTGACACTGGAGCTGATATGTGATGAAAAAGTCAAAATGTTAACCATTGCTTCCAAAAAAGGCTTATCTCCCCATTTCCAGCTGTTTAGTGACATTTGGGATGATGTGTGATGAAAAATTCAAGAATTTAACCTTTTCTTCCGAAAAAAGGCAGATCTCCCTGTTTCCAGCGCTTTTCTGACACTTGGGCTGATATGTGATGAAAAAGTCAGAAATCTTAATCAATGCTTCCAAAAAAGGCTTATCTCCCCGTTTCCAGCTGTTTAGTGACATTTGGGATGATGTGTGATGAAAAATTCAAGAATTTAACCTTTTCTTCCAAAAAAAGGCAGATCTCCCTGTTTCCAGCGCTTTTCTGACACTGGAGCTGATATGTGATGAAAAAGTCAAAATGTTAACCATTGCTTCCAAAAAAGGCTTATCTCCCCATTTCCAGCTGTTTAGTGACATTTGGGATGATGTGTGATGAAAAATTCAAGAATTTAACCTTTTCTTCCAAAAATAGGGAGATCTCCCTGTTTCCAGCGCTTTTCTGACACTTGGGCTGACATGTGATGAAAAAGTCAGAAATCATAATCAATGCTTCCAAAAAAGGCTTATCTCCCGGTTTCCAGCTGTTTAGTGACATTTGGGATGATGTGTGATGAAAAATTCAAGAATTTAACCATTTCTTCCAAAAAAGGCTTATCTCCCTGTTTCCAGCGCTTTTCTGACACTTGGGCTGACATGTGATGAAAAAGTCAGAAATCTTAATCAATGCTTCCAAAAAAGGCTTATCTCCCCGTTTCCAGCTGTTTAGTGACATTTGGGATGATGTGTGATGAAAAATTCAAGAATTTAACCTTTTCTTCCAAAAAAAGGCAGATCTCCCTGTTTCCAGCGCTTTTCTGACATTGGAGCTGATATGTGATGAAAAAGTCAAAATGTTAACCATTGCTTCCAAAAAAGGCTTATCTCCTCGTTTCCAGCTGATTAGTGACATTTGGGATGATGTGTGATGAAAAATTAAAGAATTTAACCATTTCTTCCAAAAAAGGCTTATCTCCCTGTTTCCAGCGCTTTTCTGACACTTGGGCTGACATGTGATGAAAAAGTCAGAAATCTTAATCAATGCTTCCAAAAAAGGCTTATCTCCCCGTTTCCAGCTGTTTAGTGACATTTGGGATGATGTGTGATGAAAAATTCAAGAATTTAACCATTTCTTCCAAAAAAGGCTTATCTCCCTGTTTCCAGCGCTTTTCTGACACTTGGGCTGACATGTGATGAAAAAGTCAGAAATCTTAATCAATGCTTCCAAAAAAGGCTTATCTCCCCGTTTCCAGCTGTTTAGTGACATTTGGGATGATGTGTGATGAAAAATTCAAGAATTTAACCTTTTCTTCCAAAAAAAGGCAGATCTCCCTGTTTCCAGCGCTTTTCTGACACTGGAGCTGATATGTGATGAAAAAGTCAAAATGTTAACCATTGCTTCCAAAAAAGGCTTATCTCCTCGTTTCCAGCTGATTAGTGACATTTGGGATGATGTGTGATGAAAAATTAAAGAATTTAACCATTTCTTCCAAAAGAGGCTTATCTCCCTGTTTCCAGCGCTTGTCTGACACTTGGGCTGACATGTGATGAAAAAGTCAGAAATCTTAATCAATGCTTCCAAAAAAGGCTTATCTCCCCGTTTCCAGCTGTTTAGTGACATTTGGGATGATGTGTGATGAAAAATTCAAGAATTTAACCATTTCTTCCAAAAAAGGCTTATCTCCCTGTTTCCAGCGCTTTTCTGACACTTGGGCTGACATGTGATGAAAAAGTCAGAAATCTTAATCAATGCTTCCAAAAAAGGCTTATCTCCCCGTTTCCAGCTGTTTAGTGACATTTGGGATGATGTGTGATGAAAAATTCAAGAATTTAACCTTTTCTTCCAAAAAAAGGCAGATCTCCCTGTTTCCAGCGCTTTTCTGACACTGGAACTGATATGTGATGAAAAAGTCAAAATGTTAACCATTGCTTCCAAAAAAGGCTTATCTCCCCGTTTCCAGCTGTTTAGTGACATTTGGGATGATGTGTGATGAAAAATTCAAGAATTTAACCTTTTCTTCCAAAAATAGGGAGATCTCCCTGTTTCCAGCGCTTTTCTGACACTTGGGCTGATATGTGATGAAAAAGTCAGAAATCTTAATCAATAATTCCAAAAAAGGCTTATCTCCCCGTTTCCAGCTGTTTAGTGACATTTGGGATGATGTGTGATGAAAAATTCAAGAATTTAACCATTTCTTCCAAAAAAGGCTTATCTCCCTGTTTCCAGCGCTTTTCTGACACTTGGGCTGACATGTGATGAAAAAGTCAGAAATCTTAATCAATGCTTCCAAAAAAGGCTTATCTCCCCGTTTCCAGCTGTTTAGTGACATTTGGGATGATGTGTGATGAAAAATTCAAGAATTTAACCATTTCTTCCAAAAAAGGCTTATCTCCCTGTTTCCAGCGCTTTTCTGACACTTGGGCTGACATGTGATGAAAAAGTCAGAAATCTTAATCAATGCTTCCAAAAAAGGCTTATCTCCCCGTTTCCAGCTGTTTAGTGACATTTGGGATGAAATGTGATGAAAAATTCAAGAATTTAACCATTTCTTCCAAAAAAGGCTTATCTCCCTGTTTCCAGCGCTTTTCTGACACTTGGGCTGACATGTGATGAAAAAGTCAGAAATCTTAATCAATGCTTCCAAAAAAGGCTTATCTCCCCGTTTCCAGCTGTTTAGTGACATTTGGGATGATGTGTGATGAAAAATTCAAGAATTTAACCTTTTCTTCCAAAAAAAGGCTTATCTCCCTGTTTCCAGCGCTTTTCTGACACTGGAACTGATATGTGATGAAAAAGTCAAAATGTTAACCATTGCTTCCAAAAAAGGCTTATCTCCCCGTTTCCAGCTGTTTAGTGACATTTGGGATGATGTGTGATGAAAAATTCAAGAATTTAACCTTTTCTTCCAAAAAAAGGGAGATCTCCCTGTTTCCAGCGCTTTTCTGACACTTGGGCTGATATGTGATGAAAAAGTCAGAAATCTTAATCAATAATTCCAAAAAAGGCTTATCTCCCCGTTTCCAGCTGTTTAGTGACATTTGGGATGATTTGTGATGAAAAATTCAAGAATTTAACCATTTCTTCCAAAAAAGGCTTATCTCCCTGTTTCCAGCGCTTTTCTGACACTTGGGCTGACATGTGATGAAAAACTCAGAAATCTTAATCAATGCTTCCAAAAAAGGCTTATCTCCCCGTTTCCAGCTGTTTAGTGACATTTGGGATGATGTGTGATGAAAAATTCAAGAATTTAACCATTTCTTCCAAAAAAGGCTTATCTCCCTGTTTCCAGCGCTTTTCTGACACTTGGGCTGACATGTGATGAAAAAGTCAAAATGTTAACCATTGCTTCCAAAAAAGGCTTATCTCCCCGTTTCCAGCTGTTTAGTGACATTTGGGATGATGTGTGATGAAAAATTCAAGAATTTAACCATTTCTTCCAAAAAAGGCTTATCTCCCTGTTTCCAGCGCTTTTCTGACACTGGAACTGATATGTGATGAAAAAGTCAAAATGTTAACCATTGCTTCCAAAAAAGGCTTATCTCCCCGTTTCCAGCTGTTTAGTGACATTTGGGATGATGTGTGATGAAAAATTCAAGAATTTAACCATTTCTTCCAAAAAAGGCTTATCTCCCTGTTTCCAGCGCTTTTCTGACACTTGGGCTGACATGTGATGAAAAAGTCAGAAATCTTAATCAATGCTTCCAAAAAAGGCTTATCTCCCCGTTTCCAGCTGTTTAGTGACATTTGGGATGATGTGTGATGAAAAATTCAAGAATTTAACCTTTTCTTCCAAAAAAAGGCAGATCTCCCTGTTTCCAGCGCTTTTCTGACACTGGAGCTGATATGTGATGAAAAAGTCAAAATGTTAACCATTGCTTCCAAAAAAGGCTTATCTCCCCATTTCCAGCTGTTTAGTGACATTTGGGATGATGTGTGATGAAAAATTCAAGAATTTAACCTTTTCTTCCGAAAAAAGGCAGATCTCCCTGTTTCCAGCGCTTTTCTGACACTTGGGCTGATATGTGATGAAAAAGTCAGAAATCTTAATCAATGCTTCCAAAAAAGGCTTATCTCCCCGTTTCCAGCTGTTTAGTGACATTTGGGATGATGTGTGATGAAAAATTCAAGAATTTAACCTTTTCTTCCAAAAAAAGGCAGATCTCCCTGTTTCCAGCGCTTTTCTGACACTGGAGCTGATATGTGATGAAAAAGTCAAAATGTTAACCATTGCTTCCAAAAAAGGCTTATCTCCCCATTTCCAGCTGTTTAGTGACATTTGGGATGATGTGTGATGAAAAATTCAAGAATTTAACCTTTTCTTCCAAAAATAGGGAGATCTCCCTGTTTCCAGCGCTTTTCTGACACTTGGGCTGATATGTGATGAAAAAGTCAGAAATCTTAATCAATAATTCCAAAAAAGGCTTATCTCCCCGTTTCTAGCTGTTTAGTGACATTTGGGATGATGTGTGATGAAAAATTCAAGAATTTAACCATTTCTTCCAAAAAAGGCTTATCTCCCTGTTTCCAGCGCTTTTCTGACACTTGGGCTGACATGTGATGAAAAAGTCAGAAATCATAATCAATGCTTCCAAAAAAGGCTTATCTCCCCGTTTCCAGCTGTTTAGTGACATTTGGGATGATGTGTGATGAAAAATTCAAGAATTTAACCATTTCTTCCAAAAAAGGCTTATCTCCCTGTTTCCAGCGCTTTTCTGACACTTGGGCTGACATGTGATGAAAAAGTCAGAAATCTTAATCAATGCTTCCAAAAAAGGCTTATCTCCCCGTTTCCAGCTGTTTAGTGACATTTGGGATGATGTGTGATGAAAAATTCAAGAATTTAACCTTTTCTTCCAAAAAAAGGCAGATCTCCCTGTTTCCAGCGCTTTTCTGACATTGGAGCTGATATGTGATGAAAAAGTCAAAATGTTAACCATTGCTTCCAAAAAAGGCTTATCTCCTCGTTTCCAGCTGATTAGTGACATTTGGGATGATGTGTGATGAAAAATTAAAGAATTTAACCATTTCTTCCAAAAGAGGCTTATCTCCCTGTTTCCAGCGCTTGTCTGACACTTGGGCTGACATGTGATGAAAAAGTCAGAAATCTTAATCAATGCTTCCAAAAAAGGCTTATCTCCCCGTTTCCAGCTGTTTAGTGACATTTGGGATGATGTGTGATGAAAAATTCAAGAATTTAACCATTTCTTCCAAAAAAGGCTTATCTCCCTGTTTCCAGCGCTTTTCTGACACTTGGGCTGACATGTGATGAAAAAGTCAGAAATCTTAATCAATGCTTCCAAAAAAGGCTTATCTCCCCGTTTCCAGCTGTTTAGTGACATTTGGGATGATGTGTGATGAAAAATTCAAGAATTTAACCATTTCTTCCAAAAAAGGCTTATCTCCCTGTTTCCAGCGCTTTTCTGACACTTGGGCTGACATGTGATGAAAAAGTCAGAAATCTTAATCAATGCTTCCAAAAAAGGCTTATCTCCCCGTTTCCAGCTGTTTAGTGACATTTGGGATGATGTGTGATGAAAAATTCAAGAATTTAACCTTTTCTTCCAAAAAAAGGCAGATCTCCCTGTTTCCAGCGCTTTTCTGACATTGGAGCTGATATGTGATGAAAAAGTCAAAATGTTAACCATTGCTTCCAAAAAAGGCTTATCTCCTCGTTTCCAGCTGATTAGTGACATTTGGGATGATGTGTGATGAAAAATTAAAGAATTTAACCATTTCTTCCAAAAAAGGCTTATCTCCCTGTTTCCAGCGCTTTTCTGACACTTGGGCTGACATGTGATGAAAAAGTCAGAAATCTTAATCAATGCTTCCAAAAAAGGCTTATCTCCCCGTTTCCAGCTGTTTAGTGACATTTGGGATGATGTGTGATGAAAAATTCAAGAATTTAACCATTTCTTCCAAAAAAGGCTTATCTCCCTGTTTCCAGCGCTTTTCTGACACTTGGGCTGACATGTGATGAAAAAGTCAGAAATCTTAATCAATGCTTCCAAAAAAGGCTTATCTCCCCGTTTCCAGCTGTTTAGTGACATTTGGGATGATGTGTGATGAAAAATTCAAGAATTTAACCTTTTCTTCCAAAAAAAGGCAGATCTCCCTGTTTCCAGCGCTTTTCTGACACTGGAGCTGATATGTGATGAAAAAGTCAAAATGTTAACCATTGCTTCCAAAAAAGGCTTATCTCCTCGTTTCCAGCTGATTAGTGACATTTGGGATGATGTGTGATGAAAAATTAAAGAATTTAACCATTTCTTCCAAAAGAGGCTTATCTCCCTGTTTCCAGCGCTTGTCTGACACTTGGGCTGACATGTGATGAAAAAGTCAGAAATCTTAATCAATGCTTCCAAAAAAGGCTTATCTCCCCGTTTCCAGCTGTTTAGTGACATTTGGGATGATGTGTGATGAAAAATTCAAGAATTTAACCATTTCTTCCAAAAAAGGCTTATCTCCCTGTTTCCAGCGCTTTTCTGACACTTGGGCTGACATGTGATGAAAAAGTCAGAAATCTTAATCAATGCTTCCAAAAAAGGCTTATCTCCCCGTTTCCAGCTGTTTAGTGACATTTGGGATGATGTGTGATGAAAAATTCAAGAATTTAACCTTTTCTTCCAAAAAAAGGCAGATCTCCCTGTTTCCAGCGCTTTTCTGACACTGGAACTGATATGTGATGAAAAAGTCAAAATGTTAACCATTGCTTCCAAAAAAGGCTTATCTCCCCGTTTCCAGCTGTTTAGTGACATTTGGGATGATGTGTGATGAAAAATTCAAGAATTTAACCTTTTCTTCCAAAAATAGGGAGATCTCCCTGTTTCCAGCGCTTTTCTGACACTTGGGCTGATATGTGATGAAAAAGTCAGAAATCTTAATCAATAATTCCAAAAAAGGCTTATCTCCCCGTTTCCAGCTGTTTAGTGACATTTGGGATGATGTGTGATGAAAAATTCAAGAATTTAACCATTTCTTCCAAAAAAGGCTTATCTCCCTGTTTCCAGCGCTTTTCTGACACTTGGGCTGACATGTGATGAAAAAGTCAGAAATCTTAATCAATGCTTCCAAAAAAGGCTTATCTCCCCGTTTCCAGCTGTTTAGTGACATTTGGGATGATGTGTGATGAAAAATTCAAGAATTTAACCATTTCTTCCAAAAAAGGCTTATCTCCCTGTTTCCAGCGCTTTTCTGACACTTGGGCTGACATGTGATCAAAAAGTCAGAAATCTTAATCAATGCTTCCAAAAAAGGCTTATCTCCCCGTTTCCAGCTGTTTAGTGACATTTGGGATGATGTGTGATGAAAAATTCAAGAATTTAACCATTTCTTCCAAAAAAGGCTTATCTCCCTGTTTCCAGCGCTTTTCTGACACTTGGGCTGACATGTGATGAAAAAGTCAGAAATCTTAATCAATGCTTCCAAAAAAGGCTTATCTCCCCGTTTCCAGCTGTTTAGTGACATTTGGGATGAAATGTGATGAAAAATTCAAGAATTTAACCATTTCTTCCAAAAAAGGCTTATCTCCCTGTTTCCAGCGCTTTTCTGACACTTGGGCTGACATGTGATGAAAAAGTCAGAAATCTTAATCAATGCTTCCAAAAAAGGCTTATCTCCCCGTTTCCAGCTGTTTAGTGACATTTGGGATGATGTGTGATGAAAAATTCAAGAATTTAACCTTTTCTTCCAAAAAAAGGCTTATCTCCCTGTTTCCAGCGCTTTTCTGACACTGGAACTGATATGTGATGAAAAAGTCAAAATGTTAACCATTGCTTCCAAAAAAGGCTTATCTCCCCGTTTCCAGCTGTTTAGTGACATTTGGGATGATGTGTGATGAAAAATTCAAGAATTTAACCTTTTCTTCCAAAAAAAGGGAGATCTCCCTGTTTCCAGCGCTTTTCTTACACTTGGGCTGATATGTGATGAAAAAGTCAGAAATCTTAATCAATAATTCCAAAAAAGGCTTATCTCCCCGTTTCCAGCTGTTTAGTGACATTTGGGATGATGTGTGATGAAAAATTCAAGAATTTAACCATTTCTTCCAAAAAAGGCTTATCTCCCTGTTTCCAGCGCTTTTCTGACACTTGGGCTGACATGTGATGAAAAACTCAGAAATCTTAATCAATGCTTCCAAAAAAGGCTTATCTCCCCGTTTCCAGCTGTTTAGTGACATTTGGGATGATGTGTGATGAAAAATTCAAGAATTTAACCATTTCTTCCAAAAAAGGCTTATCTCCCTGTTTCCAGCGCTTTTCTGACACTTGGGCTGACATGTGATGAAAAAGTCAGAAATCTTAATCAATGCTTCCAAAAAAGGCTTATCTCCCCGTTTCCAGCTGTTTAGTGACATTTGGGATGATGTGTGATGAAAAATTCAAGAATTTAACCTTTTCTTCCAAAAAAAGGCAGATCTCCCTGTTTCCAGCGCTTTTCTGACACTTGGGCTGACATGTGATGAAAAACTCAGAAATCTTAATCAATGCTTCCAAAAAAGGCTTATCTCCCCGTTTCCAGCTGTTTAGTGACATTTGGGATGATGTGTGATGAAAAATTCAAGAATTTAACCATTTCTTCCAAAAAAGGCTTATCTCCCTGTTTCCAGCGCTTTTCTGACACTTGGGCTGACATGTGATGAAAAAGTCAGAAATCTTAATCAATGCTTCCAAAAAAGGCTTATCTCCCCGTTTCCAGCTGTTTAGTGACATTTGGGATGATGTGTGATGAAAAATTCAAGAATTTAACCTTTTCTTCCAAAAAAAGGCAGATCTCCCTGTTTCCAGCGCTTTTCTGACACTGGAGCTGATATGTGATGAAAAAGTCAAAATGTTAACCATTGCTTCCAAAAAAGGCTTATCTCCCCATTTCCAGCTGTTTATTGACATTTGGGATGATGTGTGATGAAAAATTCAAGAATTTAACCATTTCTTCCAAAAAAGGCAGATCTCCCTGTTTCCAGCGCTTTTCTGACACTTGGGCTGACATGTGATGAAAAAGTCAGAAATCTTAATCAATGCTTCCAAAAAAGGCTTATCTCCCCGTTTCCAGCTGTTTAGTGACATTTGGGATGATGTGTGATGAAAAATTCAAGAATTTAACCTTTTCTTCCAAAAAAAGGCAGATCTCCCTGTTTCCAGCGCTTTTCTGACACTGGAACTGATATGTGATGAAAAAGTCAAAATGTTAACCATTGCTTCCAAAAAAGGCTTATCTCCCCGTTTCCAGCTGTTTAGTGACATTTGGGATGATGTGTGATGAAAAATTCAAGAATTTAACCATTTCTTCCAAAAAAGGCTTATCTCCCTGTTTCCAGCTGTTTAGTGACATTTGGGATGATGTGTGATGAAAAATTCAAGAATTTAACCTTTTCTTCCGAAAAAAGGCAGATCTCCCTGTTTCCAGCGCTTTTCTGACACTTGGGCTGATATGTGATGAAAAAGTCAGAAATCTTAATCAATGCTTCCAAAAAAGGCTTATCTCCCCGTTTCCAGCTGTTTAGTGACATTTGGGATGATGTGTGATGAAAAATTCAAGAATTTAACCATTTCTTCCAAAAAAGGCTTATCTCCCTGTTTCCAGCGCTTTTCTGACACTTGGGCTGACATGTGATGAAAAAGTCAGAAATCTTAATCAATGCTTCCAAAAAAGGCTTATCTCCCCGTTTCCAGCTGTTTAGTGACATTTGGGATGATGTGTGATGAAAAATTCAAGAATTTAACCTTTTCTTCCAAAAAAAGGCAGATCTCCCTGTTTCCAGCGCTTTTCTGACACTTGGGCTGATATGTGATGAAAAAGTCAGAAATCTTAATCAATAATTCCAAAAAAGGCTTATCTCCCCGTTTCCAGCTGTTTAGTGACATTTGGGATGATGTGTGATGAAAAATTCAAGAATTTAACCTTTTCTTCCAAAAAAAGGCAGATCTCCCTGTTTCCAGCGCTTTTCTGACACTGGAGCTGATATGTGATGAAAAAGTCAAAATGTTAACCATTGCTTCCAAAAAAGGCTTATCTCCTCGTTTCCAGCTGATTAGTGACATTTGGGATGATGTGTGATGAAAAATTAAAGAATTTAACCATTTCTTCCAAAAAAGGCTTATCTCCCTGTTTCCAGCGCTTTTCTGACACTTGGGCTGATATGTGATGAAAAAGTCAGAAATCTTAATCAATGCTTCCAAAAAAGGCTTATCTCCCCGTTTCCAGCTGTTTAGTGACATTTGGGATGATGTGTGATGAAAAATTCAAGAATTTAACCATTTCTTCCAAAAAAGGCTTATCTCCCTGTTTCCAGCGCTTTTCTGACACTTGGGCTGACATGTGATCAAAAAGTCAGAAATCTTAATCAATGCTTCCAAAAAAGGCTTATCTCCCCGTTTCCAGCTGTTTAGTGACATTTGGGATGATGTGTGATGAAAAATTCAAGAATTTAACCATTTCTTCCAAAAAAGGCTTATCTCCCTGTTTCCAGCGCTTTTCTGACACTTGGGCTGACATGTGATGAAAAAGTCAGAAATCTTAATCAATGCTTCCAAAAAAGGCTTATCTCCCCGTTTCCAGCTGTTTAGTGACATTTGGGATGATGTGTGATGAAAAATTCAAGAATTTAACCATTTCTTCCAAAAAAGGCTTATCTCCCTGTTTCCAGCGCTTTTCTGACACTTGGGCTGACATGTGATGAAAAAGTCAGAAATCTTAATCAATGCTTCCAAAAAAGGCTTATCTCCCCGTTTCCAGCTGTTTAGTGACATTTGGGATGATGTGTGATGAAAAATTCAAGAATTTAACCATTTCTTCCAAAAAAGGCTTATCTCCCTGTTTCCAGCGCTTTTCTGACACTTGGGCTGACATGTGATGAAAAAGTCAGAAATCTTAATCAATGCTTCCAAAAAAGGCTTATCTCCCCGTTTCCAGCTGTTTAGTGACATTTGGGATGATGTGTGATGAAAAATTCAAGAATTTAACCTTTTCTTCCAAAAAAAGGCAGATCTCCCTGTTTCCAGCGCTTTTCTGACATTGGAGCTGATATGTGATGAAAAAGTCAAAATGTTAACCATTGCTTCCAAAAAAGGCTTATCTCCTCGTTTCCAGCTGATTAGTGACATTTGGGATGATGTGTGATGAAAAATTAAAGAATTTAACCATTTCTTCCAAAAAAGGCTTATCTCCCTGTTTCCAGCGCTTTTCTGACACTTGGGCTGACATGTGATGAAAAAGTCAGAAATCTTAATCAATGCTTCCAAAAAAGGCTTATCTCCCCGTTTCCAGCTGTTTAGTGACATTTGGGATGATGTGTGATGAAAAATTCAAGAATTTAACCATTTCTTCCAAAAAAGGCTTATCTCCCTGTTTCCAGCGCTTTTCTGACACTTGGGCTGACATGTGATGAAAAAGTCAGAAATCTTAATCAATGCTTCCAAAAAAGGCTTATCTCCCCGTTTCCAGCTGTTTAGTGACATTTGGGATGATGTGTGATGAAAAATTCAAGAATTTAACCTTTTCTTCCAAAAAAAGGCAGATCTCCCTGTTTCCAGCGCTTTTCTGACACTGGAGCTGATATGTGATGAAAAAGTCAAAATGTTAACCATTGCTTCCAAAAAAGGCTTATCTCCTCGTTTCCAGCTGATTAGTGACATTTGGGATGATGTGTGATGAAAAATTAAAGAATTTAACCATTTCTTCCAAAAGAGGCTTATCTCCCTGTTTCCAGCGCTTGTCTGACACTTGGGCTGACATGTGATGAAAAAGTCAGAAATCTTAATCAATGCTTCCAAAAAAGGCTTATCTCCCCGTTTCCAGCTGTTTAGTGACATTTGGGATGATGTGTGATGAAAAATTCAAGAATTTAACCATTTCTTCCAAAAAAGGCTTATCTCCCTGTTTCCAGCGCTTTTCTGACACTTGGGCTGACATGTGATGAAAAAGTCAGAAATCTTAATCAATGCTTCCAAAAAAGGCTTATCTCCCCGTTTCCAGCTGTTTAGTGACATTTGGGATGATGTGTGATGAAAAATTCAAGAATTTAACCTTTTCTTCCAAAAAAAGGCAGATCTCCCTGTTTCCAGCGCTTTTCTGACACTGGAACTGATATGTGATGAAAAAGTCAAAATGTTAACCATTGCTTCCAAAAAAGGCTTATCTCCCCGTTTCCAGCTGTTTAGTGACATTTGGGATGATGTGTGATGAAAAATTCAAGAATTTAACCTTTTCTTCCAAAAATAGGGAGATCTCCCTGTTTCCAGCGCTTTTCTGACACTTGGGCTGATATGTGATGAAAAAGTCAGAAATCTTAATCAATAATTCCAAAAAAGGCTTATCTCCCCGTTTCCAGCTGTTTAGTGACATTTGGGATGATGTGTGATGAAAAATTCAAGAATTTAACCATTTCTTCCAAAAAAGGCTTATCTCCCTGTTTCCAGCGCTTTTCTGACACTTGGGCTGACATGTGATGAAAAAGTCAGAAATCTTAATCAATGCTTCCAAAAAAGGCTTATCTCCCCGTTTCCAGCTGTTTAGTGACATTTGGGATGATGTGTGATGAAAAATTCAAGAATTTAACCATTTCTTCCAAAAAAGGCTTATCTCCCTGTTTCCAGCGCTTTTCTGACACTTGGGCTGACATGTGATCAAAAAGTCAGAAATCTTAATCAATGCTTCCAAAAAAGGCTTATCTCCCCGTTTCCAGCTGTTTAGTGACATTTGGGATGATGTGTGATGAAAAATTCAAGAATTTAACCATTTCTTCCAAAAAAGGCTTATCTCCCTGTTTCCAGCGCTTTTCTGACACTTGGGCTGACATGTGATGAAAAAGTCAGAAATCTTAATCAATGCTTCCAAAAAAGGCTTATCTCCCCGTTTCCAGCTGTTTAGTGACATTTGGGATGAAATGTGATGAAAAATTCAAGAATTTAACCATTTCTTCCAAAAAAGGCTTATCTCCCTGTTTCCAGCGCTTTTCTGACACTTGGGCTGACATGTGATGAAAAAGTCAGAAATCTTAATCAATGCTTCCAAAAAAGGCTTATCTCCCCGTTTCCAGCTGTTTAGTGACATTTGGGATGATGTGTGATGAAAAATTCAAGAATTTAACCTTTTCTTCCAAAAAAAGGCTTATCTCCCTGTTTCCAGCGCTTTTCTGACACTGGAACTGATATGTGATGAAAAAGTCAAAATGTTAACCATTGCTTCCAAAAAAGGCTTATCTCCCCGTTTCCAGCTGTTTAGTGACATTTGGGATGATGTGTGATGAAAAATTCAAGAATTTAACCTTTTCTTCCAAAAAAAGGGAGATCTCCCTGTTTCCAGCGCTTTTCTTACACTTGGGCTGATATGTGATGAAAAAGTCAGAAATCTTAATCAATAATTCCAAAAAAGGCTTATCTCCCCGTTTCCAGCTGTTTAGTGACATTTGGGATGATGTGTGATGAAAAATTCAAGAATTTAACCATTTCTTCCAAAAAAGGCTTATCTCCCTGTTTCCAGCGCTTTTCTGACACTTGGGCTGACATGTGATGAAAAACTCAGAAATCTTAATCAATGCTTCCAAAAAAGGCTTATCTCCCCGTTTCCAGCTGTTTAGTGACATTTGGGATGATGTGTGATGAAAAATTCAAGAATTTAACCATTTCTTCCAAAAAAGGCTTATCTCCCTGTTTCCAGCGCTTTTCTGACACTTGGGCTGACATGTGATGAAAAAGTCAGAAATCTTAATCAATGCTTCCAAAAAAGGCTTATCTCCCCGTTTCCAGCTGTTTAGTGACATTTGGGATGATGTGTGATGAAAAATTCAAGAATTTAACCTTTTCTTCCAAAAAAAGGCAGATCTCCCTGTTTCCAGCGCTTTTCTGACACTTGGGCTGACATGTGATGAAAAACTCAGAAATCTTAATCAATGCTTCCAAAAAAGGCTTATCTCCCCGTTTCCAGCTGTTTAGTGACATTTGGGATGATGTGTGATGAAAAATTCAAGAATTTAACCATTTCTTCCAAAAAAGGCTTATCTCCCTGTTTCCAGCGCTTTTCTGACACTTGGGCTGACATGTGATGAAAAAGTCAGAAATCTTAATCAATGCTTCCAAAAAAGGCTTATCTCCCCGTTTCCAGCTGTTTAGTGACATTTGGGATGATGTGTGATGAAAAATTCAAGAATTTAACCTTTTCTTCCAAAAAAAGGCAGATCTCCCTGTTTCCAGCGCTTTTCTGACACTGGAGCTGATATGTGATGAAAAAGTCAAAATGTTAACCATTGCTTCCAAAAAAGGCTTATCTCCCCATTTCCAGCTGTTTAGTGACATTTGGGATGATGTGTGATGAAAAATTCAAGAATTTAACCATTTCTTCCAAAAAAGGCAGATCTCCCTGTTTCCAGCGCTTTTCTGACACTTGGGCTGACATGTGATGAAAAAGTCAGAAATCTTAATCAATGCTTCCAAAAAAGGCTTATCTCCCCGTTTCCAGCTGTTTAGTGACATTTGGGATGATGTGTGATGAAAAATTCAAGAATTTAACCTTTTCTTCCAAAAAAAGGCAGATCTCCCTGTTTCCAGCGCTTTTCTGACACTGGAACTGATATGTGATGAAAAAGTCAAAATGTTAACCATTGCTTCCAAAAAAGGCTTATCTCCCCGTTTCCAGCTGTTTAGTGACATTTGGGATGATGTGTGATGAAAAATTCAAGAATTTAACCATTTCTTCCAAAAAAGGCTTATCTCCCTGTTTCCAGCTGTTTAGTGACATTTGGGATGATGTGTGATGAAAAATTCAAGAATTTAACCTTTTCTTCCGAAAAAAGGCAGATCTCCCTGTTTCCAGCGCTTTTCTGACACTTGGGCTGATATGTGATGAAAAAGTCAGAAATCTTAATCAATGCTTCCAAAAAAGGCTTATCTCCCCGTTTCCAGCTGTTTAGTGACATTTGGGATGATGTGTGATGAAAAATTCAAGAATTTAACCATTTCTTCCAAAAAAGGCTTATCTCCCTGTTTCCAGCGCTTTTCTGACACTTGGGCTGACATGTGATGAAAAAGTCAGAAATCTTAATCAATGCTTCCAAAAAAGGCTTATCTCCCCGTTTCCAGCTGTTTAGTGACATTTGGGATGATGTGTGATGAAAAATTCAAGAATTTAACCTTTTCTTCCAAAAAAAGGCAGATCTCCCTGTTTCCAGCGCTTTTCTGACACTTGGGCTGATATGTGATGAAAAAGTCAGAAATCTTAATCAATAATTCCAAAAAAGGCTTATCTCCCCGTTTCCAGCTGTTTAGTGACATTTGGGATGATGTGTGATGAAAAATTCAAGAATTTAACCTTTTCTTCCAAAAAAAGGCAGATCTCCCTGTTTCCAGCGCTTTTCTGACACTGGAGCTGATATGTGATGAAAAAGTCAAAATGTTAACCATTGCTTCCAAAAAAGGCTTATCTCCTCGTTTCCAGCTGATTAGTGACATTTGGGATGATGTGTGATGAAAAATTAAAGAATTTAACCATTTCTTCCAAAAAAGGCTTATCTCCCTGTTTCCAGCGCTTTTCTGACACTTGGGCTGATATGTGATGAAAAAGTCAGAAATCTTAATCAATAATTCCAAAAAAGGCTTATCTCCCCGTTTCCAGCTGTTTAGTGACATTTGGGATGATGTGTGATGAAAAATTCAAGAATTTAACCATTTCTTCCAAAAAAGGCTTATCTCCCTGTTTCCAGCGCTTTTCTGACACTTGGGCTGACATGTGATGAAAAAGTCAGAAATCTTAATCAATGCTTCCAAAAAAGGCTTATCTCCCCGTTTCCAGCTGTTTAGTGACATTTGGGATGATGTGTGATGAAAAATTCAAGAATTTAACCATTTCTTCCAAAAAAGGCTTATCTCCCTGTTTCCAGCGCTTTTCTGACACTTGGGCTGACATGTGATCAAAAAGTCAGAAATCTTAATCAATGCTTCCAAAAAAGGCTTATCTCCCCGTTTCCAGCTGTTTAGTGACATTTGGGATGATGTGTGATGAAAAATTCAAGAATTTAACCATTTCTTCCAAAAAAGGCTTATCTCCCTGTTTCCAGCGCTTTTCTGACACTTGGGCTGACATGTGATGAAAAAGTCAGAAATCTTAATCAATGCTTCCAAAAAAGGCTTATCTCCCCGTTTCCAGCTGTTTAGTGACATTTGGGATGATGTGTGATGAAAAATTCAAGAATTTAACCATTTCTTCCAAAAAAGGCTTATCTCCCTGTTTCCAGCGCTTTTCTGACACTTGGGCTGACATGTGATCAAAAAGTCAGAAATCTTAATCAATGCTTCCAAAAAAGGCTTATCTCCCCGTTTCCAGCTGTTTAGTGACATTTGGGATGATGTGTGATGAAAAATTCAAGAATTTAACCATTTCTTCCAAAAAAGGCTTATCTCCCTGTTTCCAGCGCTTTTCTGACACTTGGGCTGACATGTGATGAAAAAGTAAGAAATCTTAATCAATGCTTCCAAAAAAGGCTTATCTCCCCGTTTCCAGCTGTTTAGTGACATTTGGGATGATGTGTGATGAAAAATTCAAGAATTTAACCTTTTCTTCCAAAAAAAGGCTTATCTCCCTGTTTCCAGCGCTTTTCTGACACTGGAACTGATATGTGATGAAAAAGTCAAAATGTTAACCATTGCTTCCAAAAAAGGCTTATCTCCCCGTTTCCAGCTGTTTAGTGACATTTGGGATGATGTGTGATGAAAAATTCAAGAATTTAACCTTTTCTTCCAAAAAAAGGGAGATCTCCCTGTTTCCAGCGCTTTTCTGACACTTGGGCTGATATGTGATGAAAAAGTCAGAAATCTTAATCAATAATTCCAAAAAAGGCTTATCTCCCCGTTTCCAGCTGTTTAGTGACATTTGGGATGATGTGTGATGAAAAATTCAAGAATTTAACCATTTCTTCCAAAAAAGGCTTATCTCCCTGTTTCCAGCGCTTTTCTGACACTTGGGCTGACATGTGATGAAAAAGTCAGAAATCTTAATCAATGCTTCCAAAAAAGGCTTATCTCCCCGTTTCCAGCTGTTTAGTGACATTTGGGATGATGTGTGATGAAAAATTCAAGAATTTAACCATTTCTTCCAAAAAAGGCTTATCTCCCTGTTTCCAGCGCTTTTCTGACACTTGGGCTGACATGTGATGAAAAAGTCAGAAATCTTAATCAATGCTTCCAAAAAAGGCTTATCTCCCCGTTTCCAGCTGTTTAGTGATATTTGGGATGATGTGTGATGAAAAATTCAAGAATTTAACCTTTTCTTCCAAAAAAAGGCAGATCTCCCTGTTTCCAGCGCTTTTCTGACACTGGAGCTGATATGTGATGAAAAAGTCAAAATGTTAACCATTGCTTCCAAAAAAGGCTTATCTCCCCGTTTCCAGCTGTTTAGTGACATTTGGGATGATGTGTGATGAAAAATTCAAGAATTTAACCTTTTCTTCCAAAAAAAGGCAGATCTCCCTGTTTCCAGCGCTTTTCTGACACTTGGGCTGACATGTGATGAAAAAGTCAGAAATCTTAATCAATGCTTCCAAAAAAGGCTTATCTCCCCGTTTCCAGCTGTTTGGTGACATTTGGGATGATGTGTGATGAAAAATTCAAGAATTTAACCTTTTCTTCCAAAAAAAGGCAGATCTCCCTGTTTCCAGCGCTTTTCTGACACTTGGGCTGATATGTGATGAAAAAGTCAGAAATCTTAATCAATGCTTCCAAAAAAGGCTTATCTCCCCGTTTCCAGCTGTTTAGTGATATTTGGGATGATGTGTGATGAAAAATTCAAGAATTTAACCTTTTCTTCCAAAAAAAGGCAGATCTCCCTGTTTCCAGCGCTTTTCTGACACTGGAGCTGATATGTGATGAAAAAGTCAAAATGTTAACCATTGCTTCCAAAAAAGGCTTATCTCCCCATTTCCAGCTGTTTAGTGACATTTGGGATGATGTGTGATGACAAATTCAAGAATTTAACCTTTTCTTCCAAAAAAAGGCAGATCTCCCTGTTTCCAGCGCTTTTCTGACACTTGGGCTGACATGTGATGAAAAAGTCAGAAATCTTAATCAATGCTTCCAAAAAAGGCTTATCTCCCCGTTTCCAGCTGTTTGGTGACATTTGGGATGATGTGTGATGAAAAATTCAAGAATTTAACCTTTTCTTCCAAAAAAAGGCAGATCTCCCTGTTTCCAGCGCTTTTCTGACACTTGGGCTGATATGTGATGAAAAAGTCAGAAATCTTAATCAATGCTTCCAAAAAAGGCTTATCTCCCCGTTTCCAGCTGTTTAGTGACATTTGGGATGATGTGTGATGAAAAATTCAAGAATTTAACCATTTCTTCCAAAAAAGGCTTATCTCCCTGTTTCCAGCGCTTTTCTGACACTTGGGCTGACATGTGATGAAAAAGTCAGAAATCTTAATCAATGCTTCCAAAAAAGGCTTATCTCCCCGTTTCCAGCTGTTTAGTGACATTTGGGATGATGTGTGATGAAAAATTCAAGAATTTAACCATTTCTTCCAAAAAAGGCTTATCTCCCTGTTTCCAGCGCTTTTCTGACACTTGGGCTGACATGTGATGAAAAAGTCAGAAATCTTAATCAATGCTTCCAAAAAAGGCTTATCTCCCCGTTTCCAGCTGTTTAGTGACATTTGGGATGATGTGTGATGAAAAATTCAAGAATTTAACCTTTTCTTCCAAAAAAAGGCAGATCTCCCTGTTTCCAGCGCTTTTCTGACACTGGAGCTGATATGTGATGAAAAAGTCAAAATGTTAACCATTGCTTCCAAAAAAGGCTTATCTCCCCGTTTCCAGCTGTTTAGTGACATTTGGGATGATGTGTGATGAAAAATTCAAGAATTTAACCATTTCTTCCAAAAAAGGCTTATCTCCCTGTTTCCAGCGCTTTTCTGACACTTGGGCTGACATGTGATGAAAAAGTCAGAAATCTTAATCAATGCTTCCAAAAAAGGCTTATCTCCCCGTTTCCAGCTGTTTAGTGACATTTGGGATGATGTGTGATGAAAAATTCAAGAATTTAACCATTTCTTCCAAAAAAGGCTTATCTCCCCGTTTCCAGCTGTTTAGTGACATTTGGGATGATGTGTGATGAAAAATTCAAGAATTTAACCTTTTCTTCCAAAAAAAGGCAGATCTCCCTGTTTCCAGCGCTTTTCTGACACTGGAACTGATATGTGATGAAAAAGTCAAAATGTTAACCATTGCTTCCAAAAAAGGCTTATCTCCCCATTTCCAGCTGTTTAGTGACATTTGGGATGATGTGTGATGAAAAATTCAAGAATTTAACCATTTCTTCCAAAAAAGGCAGATCTCCCTGTTTCCAGCGCTTTTCTGACACTTGGGCTGACATGTGATGAAAAAGTCAGAAATCTTAATCAATGCTTCCAAAAAAGGCTTATCTCCCCGTTTCCAGCTGTTTAGTGACATTTGGGATGATGTGTGATGAAAAATTCAAGAATTTAACCTTTTCTTCCAAAAAAAGGCAGATCTCCCTGTTTCCAGCGCTTTTCTGACACTGGAACTGATATGTGATGAAAAAGTCAAAATGTTAACCATTGCTTCCAAAAAAGGCTTATCTCCCCGTTTCCAGCTGTTTAGTGACATTTGGGATGATGTGTGATGAGAAATTCAAGAATTTAACCATTTCTTCCAAAAAAGGCTTATCTCCCTGTTTCCAGCGCTTTTCTGACACTTGGGCTGACATGTGATGAAAAAGTCAGAAATCTTAATCAATGCTTCCAAAAAAGGCTTATCTCCCCGTTTCCAGCTGTTTAGTGACATTTGGGATGATGTGTGATGAAAAATTCAAGAATTTAACCTTTTCTTCCAAAAAAAGGCAGATCTCCCTGTTTCCAGCGCTTTTCTGACACTGGAGCTGATATGTGATGAAAAAGTCAAAATGTTAACCATTGCTTCCAAAAAAGGCTTATCTCCCCATTTCCAGCTGTTTAGTGACATTTGGGATGATGTGTGATGAAAAATTCAAGAATTTAACCTTTTCTTCCGAAAAAAGGCAGATCTCCCTGTTTCCAGCGCTTTTCTGACACTTGGGCTGATATGTGATGAAAAAGTCAGAAATCTTAATCAATGCTTCCAAAAAAGGCTTATCTCCCCGTTTCCAGCTGTTTAGTGACATTTGGGATGATGTGTGATGAAAAATTCAAGAATTTAACCTTTTCTTCCAAAAAAAGGCAGATCTCCCTGTTTCCAGCGCTTTTCTGACACTGGAGCTGATATGTGATGAAAAAGTCAAAATGTTAACCATTGCTTCCAAAAAAGGCTTATCTCCCCATTTCCAGCTGTTTAGTGACATTTGGGATGATGTGTGATGAAAAATTCAAGAATTTAACCTTTTCTTCCAAAAAAAGGCAGATCTCCCTGTTTCCAGCGCTTTTCTGACACTTGGGCTGACATGTGATGAAAAAGTCAGAAATCTTAATCAATGCTTCCAAAAAAGGCTTATCTCCCCGTTTCCAGCTGTTTGGTGACATTTGGGATGATGTGTGATGAAAAATTCAAGAATTTAACCTTTTCTTCCAAAAAAAGGCAGATCTCCCTGTTTCCAGCGCTTTTCTGACACTTGGGCTGATATGTGATGAAAAAGTCAGAAATCTTAATCAATGCTTCCAAAAAAGGCTTATCTCCCCGTTTCCAGCTGTTTAGTGACATTTGGGATGATGTGTGATGAAAAATTCAAGAATTTAACCATTTCTTCCAAAAAAGGCTTATCTCCCTGTTTCCAGCGCTTTTCTGACACTTGGGCTGACATGTGATGAAAAAGTCAGAAATCTTAATCAATGCTTCCAAAAAAGGCTTATCTCCCCGTTTCCAGCTGTTTAGTGACATTTGGGATGATGTGTGATGAAAAATTCAAGAATTTAACCATTTCTTCCAAAAAAGGCTTATCTCCCTGTTTCCAGCGCTTTTCTGACACTTGGGCTGACATGTGATGAAAAAGTCAGAAATCTTAATCAATGCTTCCAAAAAAGGCTTATCTCCCCGTTTCCAGCTGTTTAGTGACATTTGGGATGATGTGTGATGAAAAATTCAAGAATTTAACCTTTTCTTCCAAAAAAAGGCAGATCTCCCTGTTTCCAGCGCTTTTCTGACACTGGAGCTGATATGTGATGAAAAAGTCAAAATGTTAACCATTGCTTCCAAAAAAGGCTTATCTCCCCGTTTCCAGCTGTTTAGTGACATTTGGGATGATGTGTGATGAAAAATTCAAGAATTTAACCTTTTCTTCCAAAAAAAGGCAGATCTCCCTGTTTCCAGCGCTTTTCTGACACTTGGGCTGACATGTGATGAAAAAGTCAGAAATCTTAATCAATGCTTCCAAAAAAGGCTTATCTCCCCGTTTCCAGCTGTTTGGTGACATTTGGGATGATGTGTGATGAAAAATTCAAGAATTTAACCTTTTCTTCCAAAAAAAGGCAGATCTCCCTGTTTCCAGCGCTTTTCTGACACTTGGGCTGATATGTGATGAAAAAGTCAGAAATCTTAATCAATGCTTCCAAAAAAGGCTTATCTCCCCGTTTCCAGCTGTTTAGTGATATTTGGGATGATGTGTGATGAAAAATTCAAGAATTTAACCTTTTCTTCCAAAAAAAGGCAGATCTCCCTGTTTCCAGCGCTTTTCTGACACTGGAGCTGATATGTGATGAAAAAGTCAAAATGTTAACCATTGCTTCCAAAAAAGGCTTATCTCCCCATTTCCAGCTGTTTAGTGACATTTGGGATGATGTGTGATGAAAAATTCAAGAATTTAACCTTTTCTTCCAAAAAAAGGCAGATCTCCCTGTTTCCAGCGCTTTTCTGACACTTGGGCTGACATGTGATGAAAAAGTCAGAAATCTTAATCAATGCTTCCAAAAAAGGCTTATCTCCCCGTTTCCAGCTGTTTGGTGACATTTGGGATGATGTGTGATGAAAAATTCAAGAATTTAACCTTTTCTTCCAAAAAAAGGCAGATCTCCCTGTTTCCAGCGCTTTTCTGACACTTGGGCTGATATGTGATGAAAAAGTCAGAAATCTTAATCAATGCTTCCAAAAAAGGCTTATCTCCCCGTTTCCAGCTGTTTAGTGACATTTGGGATGATGTGTGATGAAAAATTCAAGAATTTAACCATTTCTTCCAAAAAAGGCTTATCTCCCTGTTTCCAGCGCTTTTCTGACACTTGGGCTGACATGTGATGAAAAAGTCAGAAATCTTAATCAATGCTTCCAAAAAAGGCTTATCTCCCCGTTTCCAGCTGTTTAGTGACATTTGGGATGATGTGTGATGAAAAATTCAAGAATTTAACCATTTCTTCCAAAAAAGGCTTATCTCCCTGTTTCCAGCGCTTTTCTGACACTTGGGCTGACATGTGATGAAAAAGTCAGAAATCTTAATCAATGCTTCCAAAAAAGGCTTATCTCCCCGTTTCCAGCTGTTTAGTGACATTTGGGATGATGTGTGATGAAAAATTCAAGAATTTAACCTTTTCTTCCAAAAAAAGGCAGATCTCCCTGTTTCCAGCGCTTTTCTGACACTGGAGCTGATATGTGATGAAAAAGTCAAAATGTTAACCATTGCTTCCAAAAAAGGCTTATCTCCCCGTTTCCAGCTGTTTAGTGACATTTGGGATGATGTGTGATGAAAAATTAAAGAATTTAACCATTTCTTCCAAAAAAGGCTTATCTCCCTGTTTCCAGCGCTTTTCTGACACTTGGGCTGACATGTGATGAAAAAGTCAGAAATCTTAATCAATGCTTCCAAAAAAGGCTTATCTCCCCGTTTCCAGCTGTTTAGTGACATTTGGGATGATGTGTGATGAAAAATTCAAGAATTTAACCATTTCTTCCAAAAAAGGCTTATCTCCCTGTTTCCAGCGCTTTTCTGACACTTGGGCTGACATGTGATGAAAAAGTCAGAAATCTTAATCAATGCTTCCAAAAAAGGCTTATCTCCCCGTTTCCAGCTGTTTAGTGACATTTGGGATGATGTGTGATGAAAAATTCAAGAATTTAACCTTTTCTTCCAAAAAAAGGCAGATCTCCCTGTTTCCAGCGCTTTTCTGACACTGGAACTGATATGTGATGAAAAAGTCAAAATGTTAACCATTGCTTCCAAAAAAGGCTTATCTCCCCATTTCCAGCTGTTTAGTGACATTTGGGATGATGTGTGATGAAAAATTCAAGAATTTAACCATTTCTTCCAAAAAAGGCAGATCTCCCTGTTTCCAGCGCTTTTCTGACACTTGGGCTGACATGTGATGAAAAAGTCAGAAATCTTAATCAATGCTTCCAAAAAAGGCTTATCTCCCCGTTTCCAGCTGTTTAGTGACATTTGGGATGATGTGTGATGAAAAATTCAAGAATTTAACCTTTTCTTCCAAAAAAAGGCAGATCTCCCTGTTTCCAGCGCTTTTCTGACACTGGAGCTGATATGTGATGAAAAAGTCAAAATGTTAACCATTGCTTCCAAAAAAGGCTTATCTCCCCATTTCCAGCTGTTTAGTGACATTTGGGATGATGTGTGATGAAAAATTCAAGAATTTAACCTTTTCTTCCGAAAAAAGGCAGATCTCCCTGTTTCCAGCGCTTTTCTGACACTTGGGCTGATATGTGATGAAAAAGTCAGAAATCTTAATCAATGCTTCCAAAAAAGGCTTATCTCCCCGTTTCCAGCTGTTTAGTGACATTTGGGATGATGTGTGATGAAAAATTCAAGAATTTAACCATTTCTTCCAAAAAAGGCTTATCTCCCTGTTTCCAGCGCTTTTCTGACACTTGGGCTGACATGTGATGAAAAAGTCAGAAATCTTAATCAATGCTTCCAAAAAAGGCTTATCTCCCCGTTTCCAGCTGTTTAGTGACATTTGGGATGATGTGTGATGAAAAATTCAAGAATTTAACCTTTTCTTCCAAAAAAAGGCAGATCTCCCTGTTTCCAGCGCTTTTCTGACACTGGAGCTGATATGTGATGAAAAAGTCAAAATGTTAACCATTGCTTCCAAAAAAGGCTTATCTCCCCGTTTCCAGCTGTTTAGTGACATTTGGGATGATGTGTGATGAAAAATTCAAGAATTTAACCATTTCTTCCAAAAAAGGCTTATCTCCCTGTTTCCAGCGCTTTTCTGACACTTGGGCTGACATGTGATGAAAAAGTCAGAAATCTTAATCAATGCTTCCAAAAAAGGCTTATCTCCCCGTTTCCAGCTGTTTAGTGACATTTGGGATGATGTGTGATGAAAAATTCAAGAATTTAACCATTTCTTCCAAAAAAGGCTTATCTCCCTGTTTCCAGCGCTTTTCTGACACTTGGGCTGACATGTGATGAAAAAGTCAGAAATCTTAATCAATGCTTCCAAAAAAGGCTTATCTCCCCGTTTCCAGCTGTTTAGTGACATTTGGGATGATGTGTGATGAAAAATTCCAGAATTTAACCATTTCTTCCAAAAAAGGCTTATCTCCCTGTTTCCAGCGCTTTTCTGACACTTGGGCTGACATGTGATGAAAAAGTCAGATATCTTAATCAATGCTTCCAAAAAAGGCTTATCTCCCCGTTTCCAGCTGTTTAGTGACATTTGGGATGATGTGTGATGAAAAATTCAAGAATTTAACCTTTTCTTCCAAAAAAAGGGAGATCTCCCTGTTTCCAGCGCTTTTCTGACACTTGGGCTGATATGTGATGAAAAAGTCAGAAATCTTAATCAATAATTCCAAAAAAGGCTTATCTCCCGTTTCCAGCTGTTTAGTGACATTTGGGATGATGTGTGATGAAAAATTCAAGAATTTAACCATTTCTTCCAAAAAAGGCTTATCTACCTGTTTCCAGCGCTTTTCTGACACTTGGGCTGACATGTGATGAAAAAGTCAGAAATCTTAATCAATGCTTCCAAAAAAGGCTTATCTCCCCGTTTCCAGCTGTTTAGTCACATTTGGGATGATGTGTGATGAAAAATTCAAGAATTTAACCATTTCTTCCAAAAAAGGCTTATCTCCCTGTTTCCAGCGCTTTTCTGACACTTGGGCTGACATGTGATCAAAAAGTCAGAAATCTTAATCAATGCTTCCAAAAAAGGCTTATCTCCCCGTTTCCAGCTGTTTAGTGACATTTGGGATGATGTGTGATGAAAAATTCAAGAATTTAACCATTTCTTCCAAAAAAGGCTTATCTCCCTGTTTCCAGCGCTTTTCTGACACTTGGGCTGACATGTGATGAAAAAGTCAGAAATCTTAATCAATGCTTCCAAAAAAGGCTTATCTCCCCGTTTCCAGCTGTTTAGTGACATTTGGGATGAAATGTGATGAAAAATTCAAGAATTTAACCATTTCTTCCAAAAAAGGCTTATCTCCCTGTTTCCAGCGCTTTTCTGACACTTGGGCTGACATGTTATGAAAAAGTCAGAAATCTTAATCAATGCTTCCAAAAAAGGCTTATCTCCCCGTTTCCAGCTGTTTAGTGACATTTGGGATGATGTGTGATGAAAAATTCAAGAATTTAACCATTTCTTCCAAAAAAGGCTTATCTCCCTGTTTCCAGCGCTTTTCTGACACTTGGGCTGACATGTGATGAAAAAGTCAGAAATCTTAATCAATGCTTCCAAAAAAGGCTTATCTCCCCGTTTCCAGCTGTTTAGTGACATTTGGGATGATGTGTGATGAAAAATTCAAGAATTTAACCATTTCTTCCAAAAAAGGCTTATCTCCCTGTTTCCAGCGCTTTTCTGACACTTGGGCTGACATGTGATGAAAAAGTCAGAAATCTTAATCAATGCTTCCAAAAAAGGCTTATCTCCCCGTTTCCAGCTGTTTAGTGACATTTGGGATGATGTGTGATGAAAAATTCAAGAATTTAACCTTTTCTTCCAAAAAAAGGCAGATCTCCCTGTTTCCAGCGCTTTTCTGACACTGGAGCTGATATGTGATGAAAAAGTCAAAATGTTAACCATTGCTTCCAAAAAAGGCTTATCTCCCCGTTTCCAGCTGTTTAGTGACATTTGGGATGATGTGTGATGAAAAATTCAAGAATTTAACCATTTCTTCCAAAAAAGGCTTATCTCCCTGTTTCCAGCGCTTTTCTGACACTTGGGCTGACATGTGATGAAAAAGTCAGAAATCTTAATCAATGCTTCCAAAAAAGGCTTATCTCCCCGTTTCCAGCTGTTTAGTGACATTTGGGATGATGTGTGATGAAAAATTCAAGAATTTAACCATTTCTTCCAAAAAAGGCTTATCTCCCTGTTTCCAGCGCTTTTCTGACACTTGGGCTGACATGTGATGAAAAAGTCAGAAATCTTAATCAATGCTTCCAAAAAAGGCTTATCTCCCCGTTTCCAGCTGTTTAGTGACATTTGGGATGATGTGTGATGAAAAATTCAAGAATTTAACCTTTTCTTCCAAAAAAAGGCAGATCTCCCTGTTTCCAGCGCTTTTCTGACACTGGAACTGATATGTGATGAAAAAGTCAAAATGTTAACCATTGCTTCCAAAAAAGGCTTATCTCCCCATTTCCAGCTGTTTAGTGACATTTGGGATGATGTGTGATGAAAAATTCAAGAATTTAACCATTTCTTCCAAAAAAGGCAGATCTCCCTGTTTCCAGCGCTTTTCTGACACTTGGGCTGACATGTGATGAAAAAGTCAGAAATCTTAATCAATGCTTCCAAAAAAGGCTTATCTCCCCGTTTCCAGCTGTTTAGTGACATTTGGGATGATGTGTGATGAAAAATTCAAGAATTTAACCTTTTCTTCCAAAAAAAGGCAGATCTCCCTGTTTCCAGCGCTTTTCTGACACTGGAACTGATATGTGATGAAAAAGTCAAAATGTTAACCATTGCTTCCAAAAAAGGCTTATCTCCCCGTTTCCAGCTGTTTAGTGACATTTGGGATGATGTGTGATGAGAAATTCAAGAATTTAACCATTTCTTCCAAAAAAGGCTTATCTCCCTGTTTCCAGCGCTTTTCTGACACTTGGGCTGACATGTGATGAAAAAGTCAGAAATCTTAATCAATGCTTCCAAAAAAGGCTTATCTCCCCGTTTCCAGCTGTTTAGTGACATTTGGGATGATGTGTGATGAAAAATTCAAGAATTTAACCTTTTCTTCCAAAAAAAGGCAGATCTCCCTGTTTCCAGCGCTTTTCTGACACTGGAGCTGATATGTGATGAAAAAGTCAAAATGTTAACCATTGCTTCCAAAAAAGGCTTATCTCCCCATTTCCAGCTGTTTAGTGACATTTGGGATGATGTGTGATGAAAAATTCAAGAATTTAACCTTTTCTTCCGAAAAAAGGCAGATCTCCCTGTTTCCAGCGCTTTTCTGACACTTGGGCTGATATGTGATGAAAAAGTCAGAAATCTTAATCAATGCTTCCAAAAAAGGCTTATCTCCCCGTTTCCAGCTGTTTAGTGACATTTGGGATGATGTGTGATGAAAAATTCAAGAATTTAACCATTTCTTCCAAAAAAGGCTTATCTCCCTGTTTCCAGCGCTTTTCTGACACTTGGGCTGACATGTGATGAAAAAGTCAGAAATCTTAATCAATGCTTCCAAAAAAGGCTTATCTCCCCGTTTCCAGCTGTTTAGTGACATTTGGGATGATGTGTGATGAAAAATTCAAGAATTTAACCTTTTCTTCCAAAAAAAGGCAGATCTCCCTGTTTCCAGCGCTTTTCTGACACTGGAGCTGATATGTGATGAAAAAGTCAAAATGTTAACCATTGCTTCCAAAAAAGGCTTATCTCCCCGTTTCCAGCTGTTTAGTGACATTTGGGATGATGTGTGATGAAAAATTCAAGAATTTAACCTTTTCTTCCAAAAAAAGGGAGATCTCCCTGTTTCCAGCGCTTTTCTGACACTTGGGCTGATATGTGATGAAAAAGTCAGAAATCTTAATCAATAATTCCAAAAAAGGCTTATCTCCCCGTTTCCAGCTGTTTAGTGACATTTGGGATGATGTGTGATGAAAAATTCAAGAATTTAACCATTTCTTCCAAAAAAGGCTTATCTACCTGTTTCCAGCGCTTTTCTGACACTTGGGCTGACATGTGATGAAAAAGTCAGAAATCTTAATCAATGCTTCCAAAAAAGGCTTATCTCCCCGTTTCCAGCTGTTTAGTCACATTTGGGATGATGTGTGATGAAAAATTCAAGAATTTAACCATTTCTTCCAAAAAAGGCTTATCTCCCTGTTTCCAGCGCTTTTCTGACACTTGGGCTGACATGTGATCAAAAAGTCAGAAATCTTAATCAATGCTTCCAAAAAAGGCTTATCTCCCCGTTTCCAGCTGTTTAGTGACATTTGGGATGATGTGTGATGAAAAATTCAAGAATTTAACCATTTCTTCCAAAAAAGGCTTATCTCCCTGTTTCCAGCGCTTTTCTGACACTTGGGCTGACATGTGATGAAAAAGTCAGAAATCTTAATCAATGCTTCCAAAAAAGGCTTATCTCCCCGTTTCCAGCTGTTTAGTGACATTTGGGATGAAATGTGATGAAAAATTCAAGAATTTAACCATTTCTTCCAAAAAAGGCTTATCTCCCTGTTTCCAGCGCTTTTCTGACACTTGGGCTGACATGTGATGAAAAAGTCAGAAATCTTAATCAATGCTTCCAAAAAAGGCTTATCTCCCCGTTTCCAGCTGTTTAGTGACATTTGGGATGATGTGTGATGAAAAATTCAAGAATTTAACCTTTTCTTCCAAAAAAAGGCTTATCTCCCTGTTTCCAGCGCTTTTCTGACACTGGAACTGATATGTGATGAAAAAGTCAAAATGTTAACCATTGCTTCCAAAAAAGGCTTATCTCCCCGTTTCCAGCTGTTTAGTGACATTTGGGATGATGTGTGATGAAAAATTCAAGAATTTAACCTTTTCTTCCAAAAAAAGGGAGATCTCCCTGTTTCCAGCGCTTTTCTGACACTTGGGCTGACATGTGATGAAAAAGTCAGAAATCTTAATCAATGCTTCCAAAAAAGGCTTATCTCCCCGTTTCCAGCTGTTTAGTGACATTTGGGATGATGTGTGATGAAAAATTCAAGAATTTAACCATTTCTTCCAAAAAAGGCTTATCTCCCTGTTTCCAGCGCTTTTCTGACACTTGGGCTGACATGTGATGAAAAAGTCAGAAATCTTAATCAATGCTTCCAAAAAAGGCTTATCTCCCCGTTTCCAGCTGTTTAGTGACATTTGGGATGATGTGTGATGAAAAATTCAAGAATTTAACCATTTCTTCCAAAAAAGGCTTATCTCCCTGTTTCCAGCGCTTTTCTGACACTTGGGCTGACATGTGATGAAAAAGTCAGAAATCTTAATCAATGCTTCCAAAAAAGGCTTATCTCCCCGTTTCCAGCTGTTTAGTGACATTTGGGATGATGTGTGATGAAAAATTCAAGAATTTAACCTTTTCTTCCAAAAAAAGGGAGATCTCCCTGTTTCCAGCGCTTTTCTGACACTTGGGCTGATATGTGATGAAAAAGTCAGAAATCTTAATCAATAATTCCAAAAAAGGCTTATCTCCCCGTTTCCAGCTGTTTAGTGACATTTGGGATGATGTGTGATGAAAAATTCAAGAATTTAACCATTTCTTCCAAAAAAGGCTTATCTACCTGTTTCCAGCGCTTTTCTGACACTTGGGCTGACATGTGATGAAAAAGTCAGAAATCTTAATCAATGCTTCCAAAAAAGGCTTATCTCCCCGTTTCCAGCTGTTTAGTCACATTTGGGATGATGTGTGATGAAAAATTCAAGAATTTAACCATTTCTTCCAAAAAAGGCTTATCTCCCTGTTTCCAGCGCTTTTCTGACACTTGGGCTGACATGTGATCAAAAAGTCAGAAATCTTAATCAATGCTTCCAAAAAAGGCTTATCTCCCCGTTTCCAGCTGTTTAGTGACATTTGGGATGATGTGTGATGAAAAATTCAAGAATTTAACCTTTTCTTCCAAAAAAAGGCTTATCTCCCTGTTTCCAGCGCTTTTCTGACACTGGAACTGATATGTGATGAAAAAGTCAAAATGTTAACCATTGCTTCCAAAAAAGGCTTATCTCCCCGTTTCCAGCTGTTTAGTGACATTTGGGATGATGTGTGATGAAAAATTCAAGAATTTAACCTTTTCTTCCAAAAAAAGGGAGATCTCCCTGTTTCCAGCGCTTTTCTGACACTTGGGCTGACATGTGATGAAAAAGTCAGATATCTTAATCAATGCTTCCAAAAAAGGCTTATCTCCCCGTTTCCAGCTGTTTAGTGACATTTGGGATGATGTGTGATGAAAAATTCAAGAATTTAACCATTTCTTCCAAAAAAGGCTTATCTCCCTGTTTCCAGCGCTTTTCTGACACTTGGGCTGACATGTGATGAAAAACTCAGAAATCTTAATCAATGCTTCCAAAAAAGGCTTATCTCCCCGTTTCCAGCTGTTTAGTGACATTTGGGATGATGTGTGATGAAAAATTCAAGAATTTAACCATTTCTTCCAAAAAAGGCTTATCTCCCTGTTTCCAGCGCTTTTCTGACACTTGGGCTGACATGTGATGAAAAAGTCAGAAATCTTAATCAATGCTTCCAAAAAAGGCTTATCTCCCCGTTTCCAGCTGTTTAGTGACATTTGGGATGATGTGTGATGAAAAATTCAAGAATTTAACCATTTCTTCCAAAAAAGGCTTATCTCCCTGTTTCCAGCGCTTTTCTGACACTTGGGCTGACATGTGATGAAAAAGTCAGAAATCTTAATCAATGCTTCCAAAAAAGGCTTATCTCCCCGTTTCCAGCTGTTTAGTGACATTTGGGATGATGTGTGATGAAAAATTCAAGAATTTAACCTTTTCTTCCAAAAAAGGCAGATCTCCCTGTTTCCAGCGCTTTTCTGACACTGGAGCTAATATGTGATGAAAAAGTCAAAATGTTAACCATTGCTTCCAAAAAAGGCTTATCTCCCCATTTCCAGCTGTTTAGTGACATTTGGGATGATGTGTGATGAAAAATTCAAGAATTTAACCATTTCTTCCAAAAAAGGCAGATCTCCCTGTTTCCAGCGCTTTTCTGACACTTGGGCTGACATGTGATGAAAAAGTCAGAAATCTTAATCAATGCTTCCAAAAAAGGCTTATCTCCCCGTTTCCAGCTGTTTAGTGACATTTGGGATGATGTGTGATGAAAAATTCAAGAATTTAACCTTTTCTTCCAAAAAAAGGCAGATCTCCCTGTTTCCAGCGCTTTTCTGACACTGGAACTGATATGTGATGAAAAAGTCAAAATGTTAACCATTGCTTCCAAAAAAGGCTTATCTCCCCGTTTCCAGCTGTTTAGTGACATTTGGGATGATGTGTGATGAGAAATTCAAGAATTTAACCATTTCTTCCAAAAAAGGCTTATCTCCCTGTTTCCAGCGCTTTTCTGACACTTGGGCTGACATGTGATGAAAAAGTCAGAAATCTTAATCAATGCTTCCAAAAAAGGCTTATCTCCCCGTTTCCAGCTGTTTAGTGACATTTGGGATGATGTGTGATGAAAAATTCAAGAATTTAACCATTTCTTCCAAAAAAGGCTTATCTACCTGTTTCCAGCGCTTTTCTGACACTTGGGCTGACATGTGATGAAAAAGTCAGAAATCTTAATCAATGCTTCCAAAAAAGGCTTATCTCCCCGTTTCCAGCTGTTTAGTCACATTTGGGATGATGTGTGATGAAAAATTCAAGAATTTAACCATTTCTTCCAAAAAAGGCTTATCTCCCTGTTTCCAGCGCTTTTCTGACACTTGGGCTGACATGTGATCAAAAAGTCAGAAATCTTAATCAATGCTTCCAAAAAAGGCTTATCTCCCCGTTTCCAGCTGTTTAGTGACATTTGGGATGATGTGTGATGAAAAATTCAAGAATTTAACCATTTCTTCCAAAAAAGGCTTATCTCCCTGTTTCCAGCGCTTTTCTGACACTTGGGCTGACATGTGATGAAAAAGTCAGAAATCTTAATCAATGCTTCCAAAAAAGGCTTATCTCCCCGTTTCCAGCTGTTTAGTGACATTTGGGATGAAATGTGATGAAAAATTCAAGAATTTAACCATTTCTTCCAAAAAAGGCTTATCTCCCTGTTTCCAGCGCTTTTCTGACACTTGGGCTGACATGTGATGAAAAAGTCAGAAATCTTAATCAATGCTTCCAAAAAAGGCTTATCTCCCCGTTTCCAGCTGTTTAGTGACATTTGGGATGATGTGTGATGAAAAATTCAAGAATTTAACCTTTTCTTCCAAAAAAAGGCTTATCTCCCTGTTTCCAGCGCTTTTCTGACACTGGAACTGATATGTGATGAAAAAGTCAAAATGTTAACCATTGCTTCCAAAAAAGGCTTATCTCCCCGTTTCCAGCTGTTTAGTGACATTTGGGATGATGTGTGATGAAAAATTCAAGAATTTAACCTTTTCTTCCAAAAAAAGGGAGATCTCCCTGTTTCCAGCGCTTTTCTGACACTTGGGCTGACATGTGATGAAAAAGTCAGAAATCTTAATCAATGCTTCCAAAAAAGGCTTATCTCCCCGTTTCCAGCTGTTTAGTGACATTTGGGATGATGTGTGATGAAAAATTCAAGAATTTAACCATTTCTTCCAAAAAAGGCTTATCTCCCTGTTTCCAGCGCTTTTCTGACACTTGGGCTGACATGTGATGAAAAAGTCAGAAATCTTAATCAATGCTTCCAAAAAAGGCTTATCTCCCCGTTTCCAGCTGTTTAGTGACATTTGGGATGATGTGTGATGAAAAATTCAAGAATTTAACCATTTCTTCCAAAAAAGGCTTATCTCCCTGTTTCCAGCGCTTTTCTGACACTTGGGCTGACATGTGATGAAAAAGTCAGAAATCTTAATCAATGCTTCCAAAAAAGGCTTATCTCCCCGTTTCCAGCTGTTTAGTGACATTTGGGATGATGTGTGATGAAAAATTCAAGAATTTAACCTTTTCTTCCAAAAAAAGGGAGATCTCCCTGTTTCCAGCGCTTTTCTGACACTTGGGCTGATATGTGATGAAAAAGTCAGAAATCTTAATCAATAATTCCAAAAAAGGCTTATCTCCCCGTTTCCAGCTGTTTAGTGACATTTGGGATGATGTGTGATGAAAAATTCAAGAATTTAACCATTTCTTCCAAAAAAGGCTTATCTACCTGTTTCCAGCGCTTTTCTGACACTTGGGCTGACATGTGATGAAAAAGTCAGAAATCTTAATCAATGCTTCCAAAAAAGGCTTATCTCCCCGTTTCCAGCTGTTTAGTCACATTTGGGATGATGTGTGATGAAAAATTCAAGAATTTAACCATTTCTTCCAAAAAAGGCTTATCTCCCTGTTTCCAGCGCTTTTCTGACACTTGGGCTGACATGTGATCAAAAAGTCAGAAATCTTAATCAATGCTTCCAAAAAAGGCTTATCTCCCCGTTTCCAGCTGTTTAGTGACATTTGGGATGATGTGTGATGAAAAATTCAAGAATTTAACCTTTTCTTCCAAAAAAAGGCTTATCTCCCTGTTTCCAGCGCTTTTCTGACACTGGAACTGATATGTGATGAAAAAGTCAAAATGTTAACCATTGCTTCCAAAAAAGGCTTATCTCCCCGTTTCCAGCTGTTTAGTGACATTTGGGATGATGTGTGATGAAAAATTCAAGAATTTAACCTTTTCTTCCAAAAAAAGGGAGATCTCCCTGTTTCCAGCGCTTTTCTGACACTTGGGCTGACATGTGATGAAAAAGTCAGATATCTTAATCAATGCTTCCAAAAAAGGCTTATCTCCCCGTTTCCAGCTGTTTAGTGACATTTGGGATGATGTGTGATGAAAAATTCAAGAATTTAACCATTTCTTCCAAAAAAGGCTTATCTCCCTGTTTCCAGCGCTTTTCTGACACTTGGGCTGACATGTGATGAAAAACTCAGAAATCTTAATCAATGCTTCCAAAAAAGGCTTATCTCCCCGTTTCCAGCTGTTTAGTGACATTTGGGATGATGTGTGATGAAAAATTCAAGAATTTAACCATTTCTTCCAAAAAAGGCTTATCTCCCTGTTTCCAGCGCTTTTCTGACACTTGGGCTGACATGTGATGAAAAAGTCAGAAATCTTAATCAATGCTTCCAAAAAAGGCTTATCTCCCCGTTTCCAGCTGTTTAGTGACATTTGGGATGATGTGTGATGAAAAATTCAAGAATTTAACCATTTCTTCCAAAAAAGGCTTATCTCCCTGTTTCCAGCGCTTTTCTGACACTTGGGCTGACATGTGATGAAAAAGTCAGAAATCTTAATCAATGCTTCCAAAAAAGGCTTATCTCCCCGTTTCCAGCTGTTTAGTGACATTTGGGATGATGTGTGATGAAAAATTCAAGAATTTAACCTTTTCTTCCAAAAAAAGGCAGATCTCCCTGTTTCCAGCGCTTTTCTGACACTGGAGCTAATATGTGATGAAAAAGTCAAAATGTTAACCATTGCTTCCAAAAAAGGCTTATCTCCCCATTTCCAGCTGTTTAGTGACATTTGGGATGATGTGTGATGAAAAATTCAAGAATTTAACCATTTCTTCCAAAAAAGGCAGATCTCCCTGTTTCCAGCGCTTTTCTGACACTTGGGCTGACATGTGATGAAAAAGTCAGAAATCTTAATCAATGCTTCCAAAAAAGGCTTATCTCCCCGTTTCCAGCTGTTTAGTGACATTTGGGATGATGTGTGATGAAAAATTCAAGAATTTAACCTTTTCTTCCAAAAAAAGGCAGATCTCCCTGTTTCCAGCGCTTTTCTGACACTGGAACTGATATGTGATGAAAAAGTCAAAATGTTAACCATTGCTTCCAAAAAAGGCTTATCTCCCCGTTTCCAGCTGTTTAGTGACATTTGGGATGATGTGTGATGAGAAATTCAAGAATTTAACCATTTCTTCCAAAAAAGGCTTATCTCCCTGTTTCCAGCGCTTTTCTGACACTTGGGCTGACATGTGATGAAAAAGTCAGAAATCTTAATCAATGCTTCCAAAAAAGGCTTATCTCCCCGTTTCCAGCTGTTTAGTGACATTTGGGATGATGTGTGATGAAAAATTCAAGAATTTAACCTTTTCTTCCAAAAAAAGGCAGATCTCCCTGTTTCCAGCGCTTTTCTGACACTGGAGCTGATATGTGATGAAAAAGTCAAAATGTTAACCATTGCTTCCAAAAAAGGCTTATCTCCCCATTTCCAGCTGTTTAGTGACATTTGGGATGATGTGTGATGAAAAATTCAAGAATTTAACCTTTTCTTCCGAAAAAAGGCAGATCTCCCTGTTTCCAGCGCTTTTCTGACACTTGGGCTGATATGTGATGAAAAAGTTAGAAATCTTAATCAATGCTTCCAAAAAAGGCTTATCTCCCCGTTTCCAGCTGTTTAGTGACATTTGGGATGATGTGTGATGAAAAATTCAAGAATTTAACCATTTCTTCCAAAAAAGGCTTATCTCCCTGTTTCCAGCGCTTTTCTGACACTTGGGCTGACATGTGATGAAAAAGTCAGAAATCTTAATCAATGCTTCCAAAAAAGGCTTATCTCCCCGTTTCCAGCTGTTTAGTGACATTTGGGATGATGTGTGATGAAAAATTCAAGAATTTAACCTTTTCTTCCAAAAAAAGGCAGATCTCCCTGTTTCCAGCGCTTTTCTGACACTTGGGCTGATATGTGATGAAAAAGTCAGAAATCTTAATCAATAATTCCAAAAAAGGCTTATCTCCCCGTTTCCAGCTGTTTAGTGACATTTGGGATGATGTGTGATGAAAAATTCAAGAATTTAACCTTTTCTTCCAAAAAAAGGCAGATCTCCCTGTTTCCAGCGCTTTTCTGACACTGGAGCTGATATGTGATGAAAAAGTCAAAATGTTAACCATTGCTTCCAAAAAAGGCTTATCTCCTCGTTTCCAGCTGATTAGTGACATTTGGGATGATGTGTGATGAAAAATTAAAGAATTTAACCATTTCTTCCAAAAAAGGCTTATCTCCCTGTTTCCAGCGCTTTTCTGACACTTGGGCTGATATGTGATGAAAAAGTCAGAAATCTTAATCAATAATTCCAAAAAAGGCTTATCTCCCCGTTTCCAGCTGTTTAGTGACATTTGGGATGATGTGTGATGAAAAATTCAAGAATTTAACCTTTTCTTCCAAAAAAAGGCAGATCTCCCTGTTTCCAGCGCTTTTCTGACACTGGAGCTGATATGTGATGAAAAAGTCAAAATGTTAACCATTGCTTCCAAAAAAGGCTTATCTCCCTGTTTCCAGCGCTTTTCTGACACTTGGGCTGACATGTGATGAAAAAGTCAGAAATCTTAATCAATGCTTCCAAAAAAGGCTTATCTCCCCGATTCCAGCTGTTTAGTGACATTTGGGATGATGTGTGATGAAAAATTCAAGAATTTAACCATTTCTTCCAAAAAAGGCTTATCTCCCTGTTTCCAGCGCTTTTCTGACACTTGGGCTGACATGTGATGAAAAAGTCAGAAATCTTAATCAATGCTTCCAAAAAAGGCTTATCTCCCCGTTTCCAGCTGTTTAGTGACATTTGGGATGATGTGTGATGAAAAATTCAAGAATTTAACCTTTTCTTCCAAAAAAAGGCAGATCTCCCTGTTTCCAGCGCTTTTCTGACACTGGAGCTGATATGTGATGAAAAAGTCAAAATGTTAACCATTGCTTCCAAAAAAGGCTTATCTCCTCGTTTCCAGCTGATTAGTGACATTTGGGATGATGTGTGATGAAAAATTAAAGAATTTAACCATTTCTTCCAAAAGAGGCTTATCTCCCTGTTTCCAGCGCTTGTCTGACACTTGGGCTGACATGTGATGAAAAAGTCAGAAATCTTAATCAATGCTTCCAAAAAAGGCTTATCTCCCCGTTTCCAGCTGTTTAGTGACATTTGGGATGATGTGTGATGAAAAATTCAAGAATTTAACCATTTCTTCCAAAAAAGGCTTATCTCCCTGTTTCCAGCGCTTTTCTGACACTTGGGCTGACATGTGATGAAAAAGTCAGAAATCTTAATCAATGCTTCCAAAAAAGGCTTATCTCCCCGTTTCCAGCTGTTTAGTGACATTTGGGATGATGTGTGATGAAAAATTCAAGAATTTAACCATTTCTTCCAAAAAAGGCTTATCTCCCTGTTTCCAGCGCTTTTCTGACACTTGGGCTGACATGTGATGAAAAAGTCAGAAATCTTAATCAATGCTTCCAAAAAAGGCTTATCTCCCCGTTTCCAGCTGTTTAGTGACATTTGGGATGATGTGTGATGAAAAATTCAAGAATTTAACCTTTTCTTCCAAAAAAAGGGAGATCTCCCTGTTTCCAGCGCTTTTCTGACACTTGGGCTGATATGTGATGAAAAAGTCAGAAATCTTAATCAATAATTCCAAAAAAGGCTTATCTCCCCGTTTCCAGCTGTTTAGTGACATTTGGGATGATGTGTGATGAAAAATTCAAGAATTTAACCATTTCTTCCAAAAAAGGCTTATCTACCTGTTTCCAGCGCTTTTCTGACACTTGGGCTGACATGTGATGAAAAAGTCAGAAATCTTAATCAATGCTTCCAAAAAAGGCTTATCTCCCCGTTTCCAGCTGTTTAGTCACATTTGGGATGATGTGTGATGAAAAATTCAAGAATTTAACCATTTCTTCCAAAAAAGGCTTATCTCCCTGTTTCCAGCGCTTTTCTGACACTTGGGCTGACATGTGATCAAAAAGTCAGAAATCTTAATCAATGCTTCCAAAAAAGGCTTATCTCCCCGTTTCCAGCTGTTTAGTGACATTTGGGATGATGTGTGATGAAAAATTCAAGAATTTAACCTTTTCTTCCAAAAAAAGGCTTATCTCCCTGTTTCCAGCGCTTTTCTGACACTGGAACTGATATGTGATGAAAAAGTCAAAATGTTAACCATTGCTTCCAAAAAAGGCTTATCTCCCCGTTTCCAGCTGTTTAGTGACATTTGGGATGATGTGTGATGAAAAATTCAAGAATTTAACCTTTTCTTCCAAAAAAAGGGAGATCTCCCTGTTTCCAGCGCTTTTCTGACACTTGGGCTGACATGTGATGAAAAAGTCAGATATCTTAATCAATGCTTCCAAAAAAGGCTTATCTCCCCGTTTCCAGCTGTTTAGTGACATTTGGGATGATGTGTGATGAAAAATTCAAGAATTTAACCATTTCTTCCAAAAAAGGCTTATCTCCCTGTTTCCAGCGCTTTTCTGACACTTGGGCTGACATGTGATGAAAAACTCAGAAATCTTAATCAATGCTTCCAAAAAAGGCTTATCTCCCCGTTTCCAGCTGTTTAGTGACATTTGGGATGATGTGTGATGAAAAATTCAAGAATTTAACCATTTCTTCCAAAAAAGGCTTATCTCCCTGTTTCCAGCGCTTTTCTGACACTTGGGCTGACATGTGATGAAAAAGTCAGAAATCTTAATCAATGCTTCCAAAAAAGGCTTATCTCCCCGTTTCCAGCTGTTTAGTGACATTTGGGATGATGTGTGATGAAAAATTCAAGAATTTAACCATTTCTTCCAAAAAAGGCTTATCTCCCTGTTTCCAGCGCTTTTCTGACACTTGGGCTGACATGTGATGAAAAAGTCAGAAATCTTAATCAATGCTTCCAAAAAAGGCTTATCTCCCCGTTTCCAGCTGTTTAGTGACATTTGGGATGATGTGTGATGAAAAATTCAAGAATTTAACCTTTTCTTCCAAAAAAAGGCAGATCTCCCTGTTTCCAGCGCTTTTCTGACACTGGAGCTAATATGTGATGAAAAAGTCAAAATGTTAACCATTGCTTCCAAAAAAGGCTTATCTCCCCATTTCCAGCTGTTTAGTGACATTTGGGATGATGTGTGATGAAAAATTCAAGAATTTAACCATTTCTTCCAAAAAAGGCAGATCTCCCTGTTTCCAGCGCTTTTCTGACACTTGGGCTGACATGTGATGAAAAAGTCAGAAATCTTAATCAATGCTTCCAAAAAAGGCTTATCTCCCCGTTTCCAGCTGTTTAGTGACATTTGGGATGATGTGTGATGAAAAATTCAAGAATTTAACCTTTTCTTCCAAAAAAAGGCAGATCTCCCTGTTTCCAGCGCTTTTCTGACACTGGAACTGATATGTGATGAAAAAGTCAAAATGTTAACCATTGCTTCCAAAAAAGGCTTATCTCCCCGTTTCCAGCTGTTTAGTGACATTTGGGATGATGTGTGATGAGAAATTCAAGAATTTAACCATTTCTTCCAAAAAAGGCTTATCTCCCTGTTTCCAGCGCTTTTCTGACACTTGGGCTGATATGTGATGAAAAAGTCAGAAATCTTAATCAATGCTTCCAAAAAAGGCTTATCTCCCCGTTTCCAGCTGTTTAGTGACATTTGGGATGATGTGTGATGAAAAATTCAAGAATTTAACCTTTTCTTCCAAAAAAAGGCAGATCTCCCTGTTTCCAGCGCTTTTCTGACACTGGAGCTGATATGTGATGAAAAAGTCAAAATGTTAACCATTGCTTCCAAAAAAGGCTTATCTCCCTGTTTCCAGCGCTTTTCTGACACTTGGGCTGACATGTGATGAAAAAGTCAGAAATCTTAATCAATGCTTCCAAAAAAGGCTTATCTCCCCGATTCCAGCTGTTTAGTGACATTTGGGATGATGTGTGATGAAAAATTCAAGAATTTAACCATTTCTTCCAAAAAAGGCTTATCTCCCTGTTTCCAGCGCTTTTCTGACACTTGGGCTGACATGTGATGAAAAAGTCAGAAATCTTAATCAATGCTTCCAAAAAAGGCTTATCTCCCCGTTTCCAGCTGTTTAGTGACATTTGGGATGATGTGTGATGAAAAATTCAAGAATTTAACCTTTTCTTCCAAAAAAAGGCAGATCTCCCTGTTTCCAGCGCTTTTCTGACACTGGAGCTGATATGTGATGAAAAAGTCAAAATGTTAACCATTGCTTCCAAAAAAGGCTTATCTCCTCGTTTCCAGCTGATTAGTGACATTTGGGATGATGTGTGATGAAAAATTAAAGAATTTAACCATTTCTTCCAAAAGAGGCTTATCTCCCTGTTTCCAGCGCTTGTCTGACACTTGGGCTGACATGTGATGAAAAAGTCAGAAATCTTAATCAATGCTTCCAAAAAAGGCTTATCTCCCCGTTTCCAGCTGTTTAGTGACATTTGGGATGATGTGTGATGAAAAATTCAAGAATTTAACCATTTCTTCCAAAAAAGGCTTATCTCCCTGTTTCCAGCGCTTTTCTGACACTTGGGCTGACATGTGATGAAAAAGTCAGAAATCTTAATCAATGCTTCCAAAAAAGGCTTATCTCCCCGTTTCCAGCTGTTTAGTGACATTTGGGATGATGTGTGATGAAAAATTCAAGAATTTAACCATTTCTTCCAAAAAAGGCTTATCTCCCTGTTTCCAGCGCTTTTCTGACACTTGGGCTGACATGTGATGAAAAAGTCAGAAATCTTAATCAATGCTTCCAAAAAAGGCTTATCTCCCCGTTTCCAGCTGTTTAGTGACATTTGGGATGATGTGTGATGAAAAATTCAAGAATTTAACCTTTTCTTCCAAAAAAAGGGAGATCTCCCTGTTTCCAGCGCTTTTCTGACACTTGGGCTGATATGTGATGAAAAAGTCAGAAATCTTAATCAATAATTCCAAAAAAGGCTTATCTCCCCGTTTCCAGCTGTTTAGTGACATTTGGGATGATGTGTGATGAAAAATTCAAGAATTTAACCATTTCTTCCAAAAAAGGCTTATCTACCTGTTTCCAGCGCTTTTCTGACACTTGGGCTGACATGTGATGAAAAAGTCAGAAATCTTAATCAATGCTTCCAAAAAAGGCTTATCTCCCCGTTTCCAGCTGTTTAGTCACATTTGGGATGATGTGTGATGAAAAATTCAAGAATTTAACCATTTCTTCCAAAAAAGGCTTATCTCCCTGTTTCCAGCGCTTTTCTGACACTTGGGCTGACATGTGATCAAAAAGTCAGAAATCTTAATCAATGCTTCCAAAAAAGGCTTATCTCCCCGTTTCCAGCTGTTTAGTGACATTTGGGATGATGTGTGATGAAAAATTCAAGAATTTAACCTTTTCTTCCAAAAAAAGGCTTATCTCCCTGTTTCCAGCGCTTTTCTGACACTGGAACTGATATGTGATGAAAAAGTCAAAATGTTAACCATTGCTTCCAAAAAAGGCTTATCTCCCCGTTTCCAGCTGTTTAGTGACATTTGGGATGATGTGTGATGAAAAATTCAAGAATTTAACCTTTTCTTCCAAAAAAAGGGAGATCTCCCTGTTTCCAGCGCTTTTCTGACACTTGGGCTGACATGTGATGAAAAAGTCAGATATCTTAATCAATGCTTCCAAAAAAGGCTTATCTCCCCGTTTCCAGCTGTTTAGTGACATTTGGGATGATGTGTGATGAAAAATTCAAGAATTTAACCATTTCTTCCAAAAAAGGCTTATCTCCCTGTTTCCAGCGCTTTTCTGACACTTGGGCTGACATGTGATGAAAAACTCAGAAATCTTAATCAATGCTTCCAAAAAAGGCTTATCTCCCCGTTTCCAGCTGTTTAGTGACATTTGGGATGATGTGTGATGAAAAATTCAAGAATTTAACCATTTCTTCCAAAAAAGGCTTATCTCCCTGTTTCCAGCGCTTTTCTGACACTTGGGCTGACATGTGATGAAAAAGTCAGAAATCTTAATCAATGCTTCCAAAAAAGGCTTATCTCCCCGTTTCCAGCTGTTTAGTGACATTTGGGATGATGTGTGATGAAAAATTCAAGAATTTAACCATTTCTTCCAAAAAAGGCTTATCTCCCTGTTTCCAGCGCTTTTCTGACACTTGGGCTGACATGTGATGAAAAAGTCAGAAATCTTAATCAATGCT
Organism: Limanda limanda; assembly: GCF_963576545.1. NCBI lineage: Eukaryota > Metazoa > Chordata > Actinopteri > Pleuronectiformes > Pleuronectidae > Limanda > Limanda limanda. The sequence goes on from NW_026870403.1 coordinate 98,302, forward strand.
TCCAAAAAAGGCTTATCTCCCCGTTTCCAGCTGTTTAGTGACATTTGGGATGATGTGTGATGAAAAATTCAAGAATTTAACCTTTTCTTCCAAAAAAAGGCAGATCTCCCTGTTTCCAGCGCTTTTCTGACACTGGAGCTAATATGTGATGAAAAAGTCAAAATGTTAACCATTGCTTCCAAAAAAGGCTTATCTCCCCATTTCCAGCTGTTTAGTGACATTTGGGATGATGTGTGATGAAAAATTCAAGAATTTAACCATTTCTTCCAAAAAAGGCAGATCTCCCTGTTTCCAGCGCTTTTCTGACACTTGGGCTGACATGTGATGAAAAAGTCAGAAATCTTAATCAATGCTTCCAAAAAAGGCTTATCTCCCCGTTTCCAGCTGTTTAGTGACATTTGGGATGATGTGTGATGAAAAATTCAAGAATTTAACCTTTTCTTCCAAAAAAAGGCAGATCTCCCTGTTTCCAGCGCTTTTCTGACACTGGAACTGATATGTGATGAAAAAGTCAAAATGTTAACCATTGCTTCCAAAAAAGGCTTATCTCCCCGTTTCCAGCTGTTTAGTGACATTTGGGATGATGTGTGATGAGAAATTCAAGAATTTAACCATTTCTTCCAAAAAAGGCTTATCTCCCTGTTTCCAGCGCTTTTCTGACACTTGGGCTGACATGTGATGAAAAAGTCAGAAATCTTAATCAATGCTTCCAAAAAAGGCTTATCTCCCCGTTTCCAGCTGTTTAGTGACATTTGGGATGATGTGTGATGAAAAATTCAAGAATTTAACCTTTTCTTCCAAAAAAAGGCAGATCTCCCTGTTTCCAGCGCTTTTCTGACACTGGAGCTGATATGTGATGAAAAAGTCAAAATGTTAACCATTGCTTCCAAAAAAGGCTTATCTCCCCATTTCCAGCTGTTTAGTGACATTTGGGATGATGTGTGATGAAAAATTCAAGAATTTAACCTTTTCTTCCGAAAAAAGGCAGATCTCCCTGTTTCCAGCGCTTTTCTGACACTTGGGCTGATATGTGATGAAAAAGTTAGAAATCTTAATCAATGCTTCCAAAAAAGGCTTATCTCCCCGTTTCCAGCTGTTTAGTGACATTTGGGATGATGTGTGATGAAAAATTCAAGAATTTAACCATTTCTTCCAAAAAAGGCTTATCTCCCTGTTTCCAGCGCTTTTCTGACACTTGGGCTGACATGTGATGAAAAAGTCAGAAATCTTAATCAATGCTTCCAAAAAAGGCTTATCTCCCCGTTTCCAGCTGTTTAGTGACATTTGGGATGATGTGTGATGAAAAATTCAAGAATTTAACCTTTTCTTCCAAAAAAAGGCAGATCTCCCTGTTTCCAGCGCTTTTCTGACACTTGGGCTGATATGTGATGAAAAAGTCAGAAATCTTAATCAATAATTCCAAAAAAGGCTTATCTCCCCGTTTCCAGCTGTTTAGTGACATTTGGGATGATGTGTGATGAAAAATTCAAGAATTTAACCTTTTCTTCCAAAAAAAGGCAGATCTCCCTGTTTCCAGCGCTTTTCTGACACTGGAGCTGATATGTGATGAAAAAGTCAAAATGTTAACCATTGCTTCCAAAAAAGGCTTATCTCCTCGTTTCCAGCTGATTAGTGACATTTGGGATGATGTGTGATGAAAAATTAAAGAATTTAACCATTTCTTCCAAAAAAGGCTTATCTCCCTGTTTCCAGCGCTTTTCTGACACTTGGGCTGATATGTGATGAAAAAGTCAGAAATCTTAATCAATAATTCCAAAAAAGGCTTATCTCCCCGTTTCCAGCTGTTTAGTGACATTTGGGATGATGTGTGATGAAAAATTCAAGAATTTAACCTTTTCTTCCAAAAAAAGGCAGATCTCCCTGTTTCCAGCGCTTTTCTGACACTGGAGCTGATATGTGATGAAAAAGTCAAAATGTTAACCATTGCTTCCAAAAAAGGCTTATCTCCCTGTTTCCAGCGCTTTTCTGACACTTGGGCTGACATGTGATGAAAAAGTCAGAAATCTTAATCAATGCTTCCAAAAAAGGCTTATCTCCCCGATTCCAGCTGTTTAGTGACATTTGGGATGATGTGTGATGAAAAATTCAAGAATTTAACCATTTCTTCCAAAAAAGGCTTATCTCCCTGTTTCCAGCGCTTTTCTGACACTTGGGCTGACATGTGATGAAAAAGTCAGAAATCTTAATCAATGCTTCCAAAAAAGGCTTATCTCCCCGTTTCCAGCTGTTTAGTGACATTTGGGATGATGTGTGATGAAAAATTCAAGAATTTAACCTTTTCTTCCAAAAAAAGGCAGATCTCCCTGTTTCCAGCGCTTTTCTGACACTGGAGCTGATATGTGATGAAAAAGTCAAAATGTTAACCATTGCTTCCAAAAAAGGCTTATCTCCTCGTTTCCAGCTGATTAGTGACATTTGGGATGATGTGTGATGAAAAATTAAAGAATTTAACCATTTCTTCCAAAAGAGGCTTATCTCCCTGTTTCCAGCGCTTGTCTGACACTTGGGCTGACATGTGATGAAAAAGTCAGAAATCTTAATCAATGCTTCCAAAAAAGGCTTATCTCCCCGTTTCCAGCTGTTTAGTGACATTTGGGATGATGTGTGATGAAAAATTCAAGAATTTAACCATTTCTTCCAAAAAAGGCTTATCTCCCTGTTTCCAGCGCTTTTCTGACACTTGGGCTGACATGTGATGAAAAAGTCAGAAATCTTAATCAATGCTTCCAAAAAAGGCTTATCTCCCCGTTTCCAGCTGTTTAGTGACATTTGGGATGATGTGTGATGAAAAATTCAAGAATTTAACCTTTTCTTCCAAAAAAAGGCAGATCTCCCTGTTTCCAGCGCTTTTCTGACACTGGAACTGATATGTGATGAAAAAGTCAAAATGTTAACCATTGCTTCCAAAAAAGGCTTATCTCCCCGTTTCCAGCTGTTTAGTGACATTTGGGATGATGTGTGATGAAAAATTCAAGAATTTAACCTTTTCTTCCAAAAATAGGGAGATCTCCCTGTTTCCAGCGCTTTTCTGACACTTGGGCTGATATGTGATGAAAAAGTCAGAAATCTTAATCAATAATTCCAAAAAAGGCTTATCTCCCCGTTTCCAGCTGTTTAGTGACATTTGGGATGATGTGTGATGAAAAATTCAAGAATTTAACCATTTCTTCCAAAAAAGGCTTATCTCCCTGTTTCCAGCGCTTTTCTGACACTTGGGCTGACATGTGATGAAAAAGTCAGAAATCTTAATCAATGCTTCCAAAAAAGGCTTATCTCCCCGTTTCCAGCTGTTTAGTGACATTTGGGATGATGTGTGATGAAAAATTCAAGAATTTAACCATTTCTTCCAAAAAAGGCTTATCTCCCTGTTTCCAGCGCTTTTCTGACACTTGGGCTGACATGTGATGAAAAAGTCAGAAATCTTAATCAATGCTTCCAAAAAAGGCTTATCTCCCCGTTTCCAGCTGTTTAGTGACATTTGGGATGATGTGTGATGAAAAATTCAAGAATTTAACCATTTCTTCCAAAAAAGGCTTATCTCCCTGTTTCCAGCGCTTTTCTGACACTTGGGCTGACATGTGATGAAAAAGTCAGAAATCTTAATCAATGCTTCCAAAAAAGGCTTATCTCCCCGTTTCCAGCTGTTTAGTGACATTTGGGATGAAATGTGATGAAAAATTCAAGAATTTAACCATTTCTTCCAAAAAAGGCTTATCTCCCTGTTTCCAGCGCTTTTCTGACACTTGGGCTGACATGTGATGAAAAAGTCAGAAATCTTAATCAATGCTTCCAAAAAAGGCTTATCTCCCCGTTTCCAGCTGTTTAGTGACATTTGGGATGATATGTGATGAAAAATTCAAGAATTTAACCTTTTCTTCCAAAAAAAGGCTTATCTCCCTGTTTCCAGCGCTTTTCTGACACTGGAACTGATATGTGATGAAAAAGTCAAAATGTTAACCATTGCTTCCAAAAAAGGCTTATCTCCCCGTTTCCAGCTGTTTAGTGACATTTGGGATGATGTGTGATGAAAAATTCAAGAATTTAACCTTTTCTTCCAAAAAAAGGGAGATCTCCCTGTTTCCAGCGCTTTTCTGACACTTGGGCTGATATGTGATGAAAAAGTCAGAAATCTTAATCAATAATTCCAAAAAAGGCTTATCTCCCCGTTTCCAGCTGTTTAGTGACATTTGGGATGATGTGTGATGAAAAATTCAAGAATTTAACCATTTCTTCCAAAAAAGGCTTATCTCCCTGTTTCCAGCGCTTTTCTGACACTTGGGCTGACATGTGATGAAAAACTCAGAAATCTTAATCAATGCTTCCAAAAAAGGCTTATCTCCCCGTTTCCAGCTGTTTAGTGACATTTGGGATGATGTGTGATGAAAAATTCAAGAATTTAACCATTTCTTCCAAAAAAGGCTTATCTCCCTGTTTCCAGCGCTTTTCTGACACTTGGGCTGACATGTGATGAAAAAGTCAGAAATCTTAATCAATGCTTCCAAAAAAGGCTTATCTCCCCGTTTCCAGCTGTTTAGTGACATTTGGGATGAAGTGTGATGAAAAATTCAAGAATTTAACCATTTCTTCCAAAAAAGGCTTATCTCCCTGTTTCCAGCGCTTTTCTGACACTTGGGCTGACATGTGATGAAAAAGTCAGAAATCTTAATCAATGCTTCCAAAAAAGGCTTATCTCCCCGTTTCCAGCTGTTTAGTGACATTTGGGATGATGTGTGATGAAAAATTCAAGAATTTAACCTTTTCTTCCAAAAAAAGGCAGATCTCCCTGTTTCCAGCGCTTTTCTGACACTGGAGCTGATATGTGATGAAAAAGTCAAAATGTTAACCATTGCTTCCAAAAAAGGCTTATCTCCCCATTTCCAGCTGTTTAGTGACATTTGGGATGATGTGTGATGAAAAATTCAAGAATTTAACCTTTTCTTCCAAAAAAAGGCAGATCTCCCTGTTTCCAGCGCTTTTCTGACACTTGGGCTGACATGTGATGAAAAAGTCAGAAATCTTAATCAATGCTTCCAAAAAAGGCTTATCTCCCCGTTTCCAGCTGTTTGGTGACATTTGGGATGATGTGTGATGAAAAATTCAAGAATTTAACCTTTTCTTCCAAAAAAAGGCAGATCTCCCTGTTTCCAGCGCTTTTCTGACACTTGGGCTGATATGTGATGAAAAAGTCAGAAATCTTAATCAATGCTTCCAAAAAAGGCTTATCTCCCCGTTTCCAGCTGTTTAGTGACATTTGAGATGATGTGTGATGAAAAATTCAAGAATTTAACCATTTCTTCCAAAAAAGGCTTATCTCCCTGTTTCCAGCGCTTTTCTGACACTTGGGCTGACATGTGATGAAAAAGTCAGAAATCTTAATCAATGCTTCCAAAAAAGGCTTATCTCCCCGTTTCCAGCTGTTTAGTGACATTTGGGATGATGTGTGATGAAAAATTCAAGAATTTAACCATTTCTTCCAAAAAAGGCTTATCTCCCTGTTTCCAGCGCTTTTCTGACACTTGGGCTGACATGTGATGAAAAAGTCAGAAATCTTAATCAATGCTTCCAAAAAAGGCTTATCTCCCCGTTTCCAGCTGTTTAGTGACATTTGGGATGATGTGTGATGAAAAATTCAAGAATTTAACCTTTTCTTCCAAAAAAAGGCAGATCTCCCTGTTTCCAGCGCTTTTCTGACACTGGAGCTGATATGTGATGAAAAAGTCAAAATGTTAACCATTGCTTCCAAAAAAGGCTTATCTCCCCGTTTCCAGCTGTTTAGTGACATTTGGGATGATGTGTGATGAAAAATTCAAGAATTTAACCATTTCTTCCAAAAAAGGCTTATCTCCCTGTTTCCAGCGCTTTTCTGACACTTGGGCTGACATGTGATGAAAAAGTCAGAAATCTTAATCAATGCTTCCAAAAAAGGCTTATCTCCCCGTTTCCAGCTGTTTAGTGACATTTGGGATGATGTGTGATGAAAAATTCAAGAATTTAACCATTTCTTCCAAAAAAGGCTTATCTCCCTGTTTCCAGCGCTTTTCTGACACTTGGGCTGACATGTGATGAAAAAGTCAGAAATCTTAATCAATGCTTCCAAAAAAGGCTTATCTCCCCGTTTCCAGCTGTTTAGTGACATTTGGGATGATGTGTGATGAAAAATTCAAGAATTTAACCATTTCTTCCAAAAAAGGCTTATCTACCTGTTTCCAGCGCTTTTCTGACACTTGGGCTGACATGTGATGAAAAAGTCAGAAATCTTAATCAATGCTTCCAAAAAAGGCTTATCTCCCCGTTTCCAGCTGTTTAGTGACATTTGGGATGATGTGTGATGAAAAATTCAAGAATTTAACCATTTCTTCCAAAAAAGGCTTATCTCCCTGTTTCCAGCGCTTTTCTGACACTTGGGCTGACATGTGATGAAAAAGTCAGAAATCTTAATCAATGCTTCCAAAAAAGGCTTATCTCCCCGTTTCCAGCTGTTTAGTGACATTTGGGATGATGTGTGATGAAAAATTCAAGAATTTAACCATTTCTTCCAAAAAAGGCTTATCTCCCTGTTTCCAGCGCTTTTCTGACACTGGAGCTGATATGTGATGAAAAAGTCAAAATGTTAACCATTGCTTCCAAAAAAGGCTTATCTCCCCGTTTCCAGCTGTTTAGTGACATTTGGGATGATGTGTGATGAAAAATTCAAGAATTTAACCATTTCTTCCAAAAAAGGCTTATCTCCCTGTTTCCAGCGCTTTTCTGACACTTGGGCTGACATGTGATGAAAAAGTCAGAAATCTTAATCAATGCTTCCAAAAAAGGCTTATCTCCCCGTTTCCAGCTGTTTAGTGACATTTGGGATGATGTGTGATGAAAAATTCAAGAATTTAACCTTTTCTTCCAAAAAAGGCTTATCTCCCTGTTTCCAGCGCTTTTCTGACACTTGGGCTGACATGTGATGAAAAAGTCAGAAATCTTAATCAATGCTTCCAAAAAAGGCTTATCTCCCCGTTTCCAGCTGTTTAGTGACATTTGGGATGATGTGTGATGAAAAATTCAAGAATTTAACCATTTCTTCCAAAAAAGGCTTATCTCCCTGTTTCCAGCGCTTTTCTGACACTTGGGCTGACATGTGAAGAAAAAGTCAGAAATCTTAATCAATGCTTCCAAAAAAGGCTTATCTCCCCGTTTCCAGCTGTTTAGTGACATTTGGGATGATGTGTGATGAAAAATTCAAGAATTTAACCATTTCTTCCAAAAAAGGCTTATCTCCCTGTTTCCAGCGCTTTTCTGACACTTGGGCTGACATGTGATGAAAAAGTCAGAAATCTTAATCAATGCTTCCAAAAAAGGCATATCTCCCCGTTTCCAGCTGTTTAGTGACATTTGGGATGATGTGTGATGAAAAATTCAAGAATTTAACCATTTCTTCCAAAAAAGGCTTATCTCCCCGTTTCCAGCGCTTTTCTGACACTTGGGCTGACATGTGATGAAAAAGTCAGAAATCTTAATCAATGCTTCCAAAAAAGGCTTATCTCCCCGTTTCCAGCTGTTTAGTGACATTTGGGATGATATGTGATGAAAAATTCAAGAATTTAACCTTTTCTTCCAAAAAAAGGCTTATCTCCCTGTTTCCAGCGCTTTTCTGACACTGGAACTGATATGTGATGAAAAAGTCAAAATGTTAACCATTGCTTCCAAAAAAGGCTTATCTCCCCGTTTCCAGCTGTTTAGTGACATTTGGGATGATGTGTGATGAAAAATTCAAGAATTTAACCTTTTCTTCCAAAAAAAGGGAGATCTCCCTGTTTCCAGCGCTTTTCTGACACTTGGGCTGATATGTGATGAAAAAGTCAGAAATCTTAATCAATAATTCCAAAAAAGGCTTATCTCCCCGTTTCCAGCTGTTTAGTGACATTTGGGATGATGTGTGATGAAAAATTCAAGAATTTAACCATTTCTTCCAAAAAAGGCTTATCTCCCTGTTTCCAGCGCTTTTCTGACACTTGGGCTGACATGTGATGAAAAACTCAGAAATCTTAATCAATGCTTCCAAAAAAGGCTTATCTCCCCGTTTCCAGCTGTTTAGTGACATTTGGGATGATGTGTGATGAAAAATTCAAGAATTTAACCATTTCTTCCAAAAAAGGCTTATCTCCCTGTTTCCAGCGCTTTTCTGACACTTGGGCTGACATGTGATGAAAAAGTCAGAAATCTTAATCAATGCTTCCAAAAAAGGCTTATCTCCCCGTTTCCAGCTGTTTAGTGACATTTGGGATGAAGTGTGATGAAAAATTCAAGAATTTAACCATTTCTTCCAAAAAAGGCTTATCTCCCTGTTTCCAGCGCTTTTCTGACACTTGGGCTGACATGTGATGAAAAAGTCAGAAATCTTAATCAATGCTTCCAAAAAAGGCTTATCTCCCCGTTTCCAGCTGTTTAGTGACATTTGGGATGATGTGTGATGAAAAATTCAAGAATTTAACCTTTTCTTCCAAAAAAAGGCAGATCTCCCTGTTTCCAGCGCTTTTCTGACACTGGAGCTGATATGTGATGAAAAAGTCAAAATGTTAACCATTGCTTCCAAAAAAGGCTTATCTCCCCATTTCCAGCTGTTTAGTGACATTTGGGATGATGTGTGATGAAAAATTCAAGAATTTAACCTTTTCTTCCAAAAAAAGGCAGATCTCCCTGTTTCCAGCGCTTTTCTGACACTTGGGCTGACATGTGATGAAAAAGTCAGAAATCTTAATCAATGCTTCCAAAAAAGGCTTATCTCCCCGTTTCCAGCTGTTTGGTGACATTTGGGATGATGTGTGATGAAAAATTCAAGAATTTAACCTTTTCTTCCAAAAAAAGGCAGATCTCCCTGTTTCCAGCGCTTTTCTGACACTTGGGCTGATATGTGATGAAAAAGTCAGAAATCTTAATCAATGCTTCCAAAAAAGGCTTATCTCCCCGTTTCCAGCTGTTTAGTGACATTTGAGATGATGTGTGATGAAAAATTCAAGAATTTAACCATTTCTTCCAAAAAAGGCTTATCTCCCTGTTTCCAGCGCTTTTCTGACACTTGGGCTGACATGTGATGAAAAAGTCAGAAATCTTAATCAATGCTTCCAAAAAAGGCTTATCTCCCCGTTTCCAGCTGTTTAGTGACATTTGGGATGATGTGTGATGAAAAATTCAAGAATTTAACCATTTCTTCCAAAAAAGGCTTATCTCCCTGTTTCCAGCGCTTTTCTGACACTTGGGCTGACATGTGATGAAAAAGTCAGAAATCTTAATCAATGCTTCCAAAAAAGGCTTATCTCCCCGTTTCCAGCTGTTTAGTGACATTTGGGATGATGTGTGATGAAAAATTCAAGAATTTAACCTTTTCTTCCAAAAAAAGGCAGATCTCCCTGTTTCCAGCGCTTTTCTGACACTGGAGCTGATATGTGATGAAAAAGTCAAAATGTTAACCATTGCTTCCAAAAAAGGCTTATCTCCCCGTTTCCAGCTGTTTAGTGACATTTGGGATGATGTGTGATGAAAAATTCAAGAATTTAACCATTTCTTCCAAAAAAGGCTTATCTCCCTGTTTCCAGCGCTTTTCTGACACTTGGGCTGACATGTGATGAAAAAGTCAGAAATCTTAATCAATGCTTCCAAAAAAGGCTTATCTCCCCGTTTCCAGCTGTTTAGTGACATTTGGGATGATGTGTGATGAAAAATTCAAGAATTTAACCATTTCTTCCAAAAAAGGCTTATCTCCCTGTTTCCAGCGCTTTTCTGACACTTGGGCTGACATGTGATGAAAAAGTCAGAAATCTTAATCAATGCTTCCAAAAAAGGCTTATCTCCCCGTTTCCAGCTGTTTAGTGACATTTGGGATGATGTGTGATGAAAAATTCAAGAATTTAACCATTTCTTCCAAAAAAGGCTTATCTACCTGTTTCCAGCGCTTTTCTGACACTTGGGCTGACATGTGATGAAAAAGTCAGAAATCTTAATCAATGCTTCCAAAAAAGGCTTATCTCCCCGTTTCCAGCTGTTTAGTGACATTTGGGATGATGTGTGATGAAAAATTCAAGAATTTAACCATTTCTTCCAAAAAAGGCTTATCTCCCTGTTTCCAGCGCTTTTCTGACACTTGGGCTGACATGTGATGAAAAAGTCAGAAATCTTAATCAATGCTTCCAAAAAAGGCTTATCTCCCCGTTTCCAGCTGTTTAGTGACATTTGGGATGATGTGTGATGAAAAATTCAAGAATTTAACCATTTCTTCCAAAAAAGGCTTATCTCCCTGTTTCCAGCGCTTTTCTGACACTGGAGCTGATATGTGATGAAAAAGTCAAAATGTTAACCATTGCTTCCAAAAAAGGCTTATCTCCCCGTTTCCAGCTGTTTAGTGACATTTGGGATGATGTGTGATGAAAAATTCAAGAATTTAACCATTTCTTCCAAAAAAGGCTTATCTCCCTGTTTCCAGCGCTTTTCTGACACTTGGGCTGACATGTGATGAAAAAGTCAGAAATCTTAATCAATGCTTCCAAAAAAGGCTTATCTCCCCGTTTCCAGCTGTTTAGTGACATTTGGGATGATGTGTGATGAAAAATTCAAGAATTTAACCTTTTCTTCCAAAAAAGGCTTATCTCCCTGTTTCCAGCGCTTTTCTGACACTTGGGCTGACATGTGATGAAAAAGTCAGAAATCTTAATCAATGCTTCCAAAAAAGGCTTATCTCCCCGTTTCCAGCTGTTTAGTGACATTTGGGATGATGTGTGATGAAAAATTCAAGAATTTAACCATTTCTTCCAAAAAAGGCTTATCTCCCTGTTTCCAGCGCTTTTCTGACACTTGGGCTGACATGTGAAGAAAAAGTCAGAAATCTTAATCAATGCTTCCAAAAAAGGCTTATCTCCCCGTTTCCAGCTGTTTAGTGACATTTGGGATGATGTGTGATGAAAAATTCAAGAATTTAACCATTTCTTCCAAAAAAGGCTTATCTCCCTGTTTCCAGCGCTTTTCTGACACTTGGGCTGACATGTGATGAAAAAGTCAGAAATCTTAATCAATGCTTCCAAAAAAGGCATATCTCCCCGTTTCCAGCTGTTTAGTGACATTTGGGATGATGTGTGATGAAAAATTCAAGAATTTAACCATTTCTTCCAAAAAAGGCTTATCTCCCCGTTTCCAGCGCTTTTCTGACACTTGGGCTGACATGTGATGAAAAAGTCAGAAATCTTAATCAATGCTTCCAAAAAAGGCTTATCTCCCCGTTTCCAGCTGTTTAGTGACATTTGGGATGATGTGTGATGAAAAATTCAAGAATTTAACCTTTTCTTCCAAAAAAAGGCAGATCTCCCTGTTTCCAGCGCTTTTCTGACACTGGAGCTGATATGTGATGAAAAAGTCAAAATGTTAACCATTGCTTCCAAAAAAGGCTTATCTCCCCGTTTCCAGCTGTTTAGTGACATTTGGGATGATGTGTGATGAAAAATTCAAGAATTTAACCATTTCTTCCAAAAAAGGCTTATCTCCCTGTTTCCAGCGCTTTTCTGACACTTGGGCTGACATGTGATGAAAAAGTCAGAAATCTTAATCAATGCTTCCAAAAAAGGCTTATCTCCCCGTTTCCAGCTGTTTAGTGACATTTGGGATGAAATGTGATGAAAAATTCAAGAATTTAACCATTTCTTCCAAAAAAGGCTTATCTCCCTGTTTCCAGCGCTTTTCTGACACTTGGGCTGACATGTGATGAAAAAGTCAGAATTCTTAATCAATGCTTCCAAAAAAGGCTTATCTCCCCGTTTCCAGCTGTTTAGTGACATTTGGGATGATGTGTGATGAAAAATTCAAGAATTTAACCTTTTCTTCCAAAAAAAGGCAGATCTCCCTGTTTCCAGCGCTTTTCTGACACTTGGGCTGACATGTGATGAAAAAGTCAGAATTCTTAATCAATGCTTCCAAAAAAGGCTTATCTCCCCGTTTCCAGCTGTTTAGTGACATTTGGGATGATGTGTGATGAAAAATTCAAGAATTTAACCTTTTCTTCCAAAAAAAGGCAGATCTCCCTGTTTCCAGCGCTTTTCTGACACTGGAACTGATATGTGATGAAAAAGTCAAAATGTTAACCATTGCTTCCAAAAAAGGCTTATCTCCCCGTTTCCAGCTGTTTAGTGACATTTGGGATGATGTGTGATGAAAAATTCAAGAATTTAACCTTTTCTTCCAAAAAAAGGGAGATCTCCCTGTTTCCAGCGCTTTTCTGACACTTGGGCTGATATGTGATGAAAAAGTCAGAAATCTTAATCAATAATTCCAAAAAAGGCTTATCTCCCCGTTTCCAGCTGTTTAGTGACATTTGGGATGATGTGTGAAGAAAAATTCAAGAATTTAACCATTTCTTCCAAAAAAGGCTTATCTCCCTGTTTCCAGCGCTTTTCTGACACTTGGGCTGACATGTGATGAAAAAGTCAGAAATCTTAATCAATGCTTCCAAAAAAGGCTTATCTCCCCGTTTCCAGCTGTTTAGTGACATTTGGGATGATGTGTGATGAAAAATTCAAGAATTTAACCATTTCTTCCAAAAAAGGCTTATCTCCCTGTTTCCAGCGCTTTTCTGACACTTGGGCTGACATGTGATGAAAAAGTCAGAAATCTTAATCAATGCTTCCAAAAAAGGCTTATCTCCCGTTTCCAGCTGTTTAGTGACATTTGGGATGATGTGTGATGAAAAATTCAAGAATTTAACCATTTCTTCAAAAAAAGGCTTATCTCCCTGTTTCCAGCGCTATTCTGACACTTGGGCTGACATGTGATGAAAACGTCAGAAATCTTAATCAATGCTTCCAAAAAAGGCTTATCTCCCCGTTTCCAGCTGTTTAGTGACATTTGGGATGATGTGTGATGAAAAATTCAAGAATTTAACCTTTTCTTCCAAAAAAAGGCAGATCTCCCTGTTTCCAGCGCTTTTCTGACACTGGAGCTGATATGTGATGATAAAGTCAAAATGTTAACCATTGCTTCCAAAAAAGGCTTATCTCCCCATTTCCAGCTGTTTAGTGACATTTGGGATGATGTGTGATGAAAAATTCAAGAATTTAACCTTTTCTTCCAAAAAAAGGCAGATCTCCCTGTTTCCAGCGCTTTTCTGACACTTGGGCTGATATGTGATGAAAAAGTCAGAAATCTTAATCAATGCTTCCAAAAAAGGCTTATCTCCCCGTTTCCAGCTGTTTAGTGACATTTGGGATGATGTGTGATGAAAAATTCAAGAATTTAACCATTTCTTCCAAAAAAGGCTTATCTCCCTGTTTCCAGCGCTTTTCTGACACTGGAGCTGATATGTGATGAAAAAGTCAAAATGTTAACCATTGCTTCCAAAAAAGGCTTATCTCCCCGTTTCCAGCTGTTTAGTGACATTTGGGATGATGTGTGATGAAAAATTCAAGAATTTAACCATTTCTTCCAAAAAAGGCTTATCTCCCTGTTTCCAGCGCTTTTCTGACACTTGGGCTGACATGTGATGAAAAGGTCAGAAATCTTAATCAATGCTTCCAAAAAAGGCTTATCTCCCCGTTTCCAGCTGTTTAGTGACATTTGGGATGATGTGTGATGAAAAATTCAAGAATTTAACCATTTCTTCCAAAAAAGGCTTATCTCCCTGTTTCCAGCGCTTTTCTGACACTTGGGCTGACATGTGATGAAAAAGTCAGAAATCTTAATCAATGCTTCCAAAAAAGGCTTATCTCCCCGTTTTCAGCTGTTTAGTGACATTTGGGATGATGTGTGATGAAAAATTCAAGAATTTAACCATTTCTTCCAAAAAAGGCTTATCTCCCCGTTTCCAGCGCTTTTCTGACACTTGGGCTGACATGTGATGAAAAAAAGTCAGAAATCTTAATCAATGCTTCCAAAAAGGCTTATCTCCCCGTTTCCAGCTGTTTAGTGACATTTGGGATGATGTGTGATGAAAAATTCAAGAATTTAACCTTTTCTTCCAAAAAAGGCAGATCTCCCTGTTTCCAGCGCTTTTCTGACACTGGAGCTGATATGTGATGAAAAAGTCAAAATGTTAACCATTGCTTCCAAAAAAGGCTTATCTCCCCGTTTCCAGCTGTTTAGTGACATTTGGGATGATGTGTGATGAAAAATTCAAGAATTTAACCATTTCTTCCAAAAAAGGCTTATCTCCCTGTTTCCAGCGCTTTTCTGACACTTGGGCTGACATGTGATGAAAAAGTCAGAAATCTTAATCAATGCTTCCAAAAAAGGCTTATCTCCCCGTTTCCAGCTGTTTAGTGACATTTGGGATGAAATGTGATGAAAAATTCAAGAATTTAACCATTTCTTCCAAAAAAGGCTTATCTCCCTGTTTCCAGCGCTTTTCTGACACTTGGGCTGACATGTGATGAAAAAGTCAGAATTCTTAATCAATGCTTCCAAAAAAGGCTTATCTCCCCGTTTCCAGCTGTTTAGTGACATTTGGGATGATGTGTGATGAAAAATTCAAGAATTTAACCATTTCTTCCAAAAAAGGCTTATCTCCCTGTTTCCAGCGCTTTTCTGACACTTGGGCTGACATGTGATGAAAAAGTCAGAAATCTTAATCAATGCTTCCAAAAAAGGCTTATCTCCCCGTTTCCAGCTGTTTAGTGACATTTGGGATGATGTGTGATGAAAAATTTAAGAATTTAACCTTTTCTTCCAAAAATAGGGAGATCTCCCTGTTTCCAGCGCTTTTCTGACACTTTGGCTGATATGTGATGAAAAAGTCAGAAATCTTAATCAATAATTCCAAAAAAGGCTTATCTCCCCGTTTCCAGCTGTTTAGTGACATTTGGGATGATGTGTGATGAAAAATTCAAGAATTTAACCATTTCTTCCAAAAAAGGCTCATCTCCCTGTTTCCAGCGCTTTTCTGACACTTGGGCTGACATGTGATGAAAAAGTCAAAATGTTAACCATTGCTTCCAAAAAAGGCTTATCTCCCCGTTTCCAGCTGTTTAGTGACATTTGGGATGATGTGTGATGAAAAATTCAAGAATTTA
This sequence comes from Limanda limanda, assembly GCF_963576545.1. Lineage (NCBI taxonomy): Eukaryota > Metazoa > Chordata > Actinopteri > Pleuronectiformes > Pleuronectidae > Limanda > Limanda limanda. The sequence continues at coordinate 113,346 of NW_026870403.1, forward strand.
ACCATTTCTTCCAAAAAAGGCTTATCTCCCTGTTTCCAGCGCTTTTCTGACACTTGGGCTGACATGTGATGAAAAAGTCAGAAATCTTAATCAATGCTTCCAAAAAAGGCGTATCTCCCCGTTTCCAGCTGTTTAGTGACATTTGGGATGATGTGTGATGAAAAATTCAAGAATTTAACCATTTCTTCCAAAAAAGGCTTATCTCCCCGTTTCCAGCGCTTTTCTGACACTTGGGCTGACATGTGATGAAAAAGTCAGAAATCTTAATCAATGCTTCCAAAAAAGGCTTATCTCCCCGTTTCCAGCTGTTTAGTGACATTTGGGATGATGTGTGATGAAAAATTCAAGAATTTAACCATTTCTTCCAAAAAAGGCTTATCTCCCTGTTTCCAGCGCTTTTCTGACACTTGGGCTGACATGTGATGAAAAAGTCAGAAATCTTAATCAATGCTTCCAAAAAAGGCTTATCTCCCCGTTTTCAGCTGTTTAGTGACATTTGGGATGATGTGTGATGAAAAATTCAAGAATTTAACCTTTTCTTCCAAAAAAAGGCAGATCTCCCTGTTTCCAGCGCTTTTCTGACACTTGGGCTGACATGTGAAGAAAAAGTAAGAAATCTTAATCAATGCTTCCAAAAAAGGCTTATCTCCCCGTTTCCAGCTGTTTAGTGACATTTGGGATGATGTGTGATGAAAAATTCAAGAATTTAACCATTTCTTCCAAAAAAGGCTTATCTCCCTGTTTCCAGCGCTTTTCTGACACTTGGGCTGACATGTGATGAAAAAGTCAGAAATCTTAATCAATGCTTCCAAAAAAGGCTTATCTCCCCGTTTCCAGCTGTTTAGTGACATTTGGGATGATGTGTGATGAAAAATTCAAGAATTTAACCATTTCTTCCAAAAAAGGCTAATCTCCCTGTTTCCAGCGCTTTTCTGACACTTGGGCTGACATGTGATGAAAAAGTCAGAAATCTTAATCAATGCTTCCAAAAAAGGCTTATCTCCCCGTTTCCAGCTGTTTAGTGACATTTGGGATGATGTGTGATGAAAAATTTAAGAATTTAACCGTTTCTTCCAAAAATAGGGAGATCTCCCTGTTTCCAGCGCTTTTCTGACACTTTGGCTGATATGTGATGAAAAAGTCAGAAATCTTAATCAATAATTCCAAAAAAGGCTTATCTCCCCGTTTCCAGCTGTTTAGTGACATTTGGGATAATGTGTGATGAAAAATTCAAGAATTTAACCATTTCTTCCAAAAAAGGCTTATCTCCCTGTTTCCAGCGCTTTTCTGACACTTGGGCTGACATGTGATGAAAAAGTCAGAAATCTTAATCAATGCTTCCAAAAAAGGCTTATCTCCCCGTTTTCAGCTGTTTAGTGACATTTGGGATGATGTGTGATGAAAAATTCAAGAATTTAACCTTTTCTTCCAAAAAAAGGCAGATCTCCCTGTTTCCAGCGCTTTTCTGACACTTGGGCTGATATGTGAAGAAAAAGTAAGAAATCTTAATCAATGCTTCCAAAAAAGGCTTATCTCCCCGTTTCCAGCTGTTTAGTGACATTTGGGATGATGTGTGATGAAAAATTCAAGAATTTAACCATTTCTTCCAAAAAAGGCTCATCTCCCTGTTTCCAGCGCTTTTCTGACACTTGGGCTGACATGTGATGAAAAAGTCAAAATGTTAACCATTGCTTCCAAAAAAGGCTTATCTCCCCGTTTCCAGCTGTTTAGTGACATTTGGGATGATGTGTGATGAAAAATTCAAGAATTTAACCATTTCTTCCAAAAAAGGCTTATCTCCCTGTTTCCAGCGCTTTTCTGACACTTGGGCTGACATGTGATGAAAAAGTCAGAAATCTTAATCAATGCTTCCAAAAAAGGCTTATCTCCCCGTTTCCAGCTGTTTAGTGACATTTGGGATGATGTGTGATGAAAAATTCAAGAATTTAACCATTTCTTCCAAAAAAGGCTTATCTCCCTGTTTCCAGCGCTTTTCTGACACTTGGGCTGACATGTGATGAAAAAGTCAGAAATCTTAATCAATGCTTCCAAAAAAGGCGTATCTCCCCGTTTCCAGCTGTTTAGTGACATTTGGGATGATGTGTGATGAAAAATTCAAGAATTTAACCATTTCTTCCAAAAAAGGCTTATCTCCCCGTTTCCAGCGCTTTTCTGACACTTGGGCTGACATGTGATGAAAAAGTCAGAAATCTTAATCAATGCTTCCAAAAAAGGCTTATCTCCCCGTTTCCAGCTGTTTAGTGACATTTGGGATGATGTGTGATGAAAAATTCAAGAATTTAACCATTTCTTCCAAAAAAGGCTTATCTCCCTGTTTCCAGCGCTTTTCTGACACTTGGGCTGACATGTGATGAAAAAGTCAGAAATCTTAATCAATGCTTCCAAAAAAGGCTTATCTCCCCGTTTTCAGCTGTTTAGTGACATTTGGGATGATGTGTGATGAAAAATTCAAGAATTTAACCTTTTCTTCCAAAAAAAGGCAGATCTCCCTGTTTCCAGCGCTTTTCTGACACTTGGGCTGATATGTGAAGAAAAAGTAAGAAATCTTAATCAATGCTTCCAAAAAAGGCTTATCTCCCCGTTTCCAGCTGTTTAGTGACATTTGGGATGATGTGTGATGAAAAATTCAAGAATTTAACCATTTCTTCCAAAAAAGGCTTATCTCCCTGTTTCCAGCGCTTTTCTGACACTTGGGCTGACATGTGATGAAAAAGTCAGAAATCTTAATCAATGCTTCCAAAAAAGGCTTATCTCCCCGTTTCCAGCTGTTTAGTGACATTTGGGATGATGTGTGATGAAAAATTCAAGAATTTAACCATTTCTTCCAAAAAAGGCTTATCTCCCTGTTTCCAGCGCTTTTCTGACACTTGGGCTGACATGTGATGAAAAAGTCAGAAATCTTAATCAATGCTTCCAAAAAAGGCTTATCTCCCCGTTTCCAGCTGTTTAGTGACATTTGGGATGATGTGTGATGAAAAATTTAAGAATTTAACCTTTTCTTCCAAAAATAGGGAGATCTCCCTGTTTCTAGCGCTTTTCTGACACTTTGGCTGATATGTGATGAAAAAGTCAGAAATCTTAATCAATAATTCCAAAAAAGGCTTATCTCCCCGTTTCCAGCTGTTTAGTGACATTTGGGATAATGTGTGATGAAAAATTCAAGAATTTAACCATTTCTTCCAAAAAAGGCTTATCTCCCTGTTTCCAGCGCTTTTCTGACACTTGGGCTGACATGTGATGAAAAAGTCAGAAATCTTAATCAATGCTTCCAAAAAAGGCTTATCTCCCCGTTTTCAGCTGTTTAGTGACATTTGGGATGATGTGTGATGAAAAATTCAAGAATTTAACCTTTTCTTCCAAAAAAAGGCAGATCTCCCTGTTTCCAGCGCTTTTCTGACACTTGGGCTGATATGTGAAGAAAAAGTCAGAAATCTTAATCAATGCTTCCAAAAAAGGCTTATCTCCCCGTTTCCAGCTGTTTAGTGACATTTGGGATGATGTGTGATGAAAAATTCAAGAATTTAACCTTTTCTTCCAAAAAAAGGCAGATCTCCCTGTTTCCAGCGCTTTTCTGACATTGGAGCTGATATGTGATGAAAAAGTCAAAATGTTAACCATTGCTTCCAAAAAAGGCTTATCTCCTCGTTTCCAGCTGATTAGTGACATTTGGGATGATGTGTGATGAAAAATTAAAGAATTTAACCATTTCTTCCAAAAAAGGCTTATCTCCCTGTTTCCAGCGCTTTTCTGACACTTGGGCTGACATGTGATGAAAAAGTCAGAAATCTTAATCAATGCTTCCAAAAAAGGCTTATCTCCCCGTTTCCAGCTGTTTAGTGACATTTGGGATGATGTGTGATGAAAAATTCAAGAATTTAACCATTTCTTCCAAAAAAGGCTTATCTCCCTGTTTCCAGCGCTTTTCTGACACTTGGGCTGACATGTGATGAAAAAGTCAGAAATCTTAATCAATGCTTCCAAAAAAGGCTTATCTCCCCGTTTCCAGCTGTTTAGTGACATTTGGGATGATGTGTGATGAAAAATTTAAGAATTTAACCTTTTCTTCCAAAAATAGGGAGATCTCCCTGTTTCCAGCGCTTTTCTGACACTTTGGCTGATATGTGATGAAAAAGTCAGAAATCTTAATCAATAATTCCAAAAAAGGCTTATCTCCCCGTTTCCAGCTGTTTAGTGACATTTGGGATGATGTGTGATGAAAAATTCAAGAATTTAACCATTTCTTCCAAAAAAGGCTTATCTCCCTGTTTCCAGCGCTTTTCTGACACTTGGGCTGACATGTGATGAAAAAGTCAGAAATCTTAATCAATGCTTCCAAAAAAGGCTTATCTCCCCGTTTCCAGCTGTTTAGTGACATTTGGGATGATGTGTGATGAAAAATTCAAGAATTTAACCATTTCTTCCAAAAAAGGCTTATCTCCCTGTTTCCAGCGCTTTTCTGACACTTGGGCTGACATGTGATCAAAAAGTCAGAAATCTTAATCAATGCTTCCAAAAAAGGCTTATCTCCCCGTTTCCAGCTGTTTAGTGACATTTGGGATGATGTGTGATGAAAAATTCAAGAATTTAACCATTTCTTCCAAAAAAGGCTTATCTCCCTGTTTCCAGCGCTTTTCTGACACTTGGGCTGACATGTGATGAAAAAGTCAGAAATCTTAATCAATGCTTCCAAAAAAGGCTTATCTCCCCGTTTCCAGCTGTTTAGTGACATTTGGGATGATGTGTGATGAAAAATTCAAGAATTTAACCTTTTCTTCCAAAAAAAGGCTTATCTCCCTGTTTCCAGCGCTTTTCTGACACTGGAACTGATATGTGATGAAAAAGTCAAAATGTTAACCATTGCTTCCAAAAAAGGCTTATCT